>NW_023270454.1:32015258-32085596 GCF_011800145.1 Mirounga leonina | reverse complement strand
CCCCCTGGTTCCTCAGAAGGTGACTGTATTTGGAGATAGGAACTTTAGAGAGGTAAATAAGGTTCAATGCCATCCCTGAATTGGGCCCCAATCCAATCTGACTGGTGTCCATCTAAGAAGAGGCTATTTGGATATAAACTCACACAGAGGGAAGACCATGTGAAGGTGCCGTGAGAAGGCAGGCATCTGCAAGCCAAGAAGTGTCAGGAGAAACCAGACCTGCTGACACCTTGACCTTTGATTTCTTGCCCCCAGAACCATGAGAAAGTAAATTTTTGTTGTTTAAGCCACCAGGGCTGTGGTACTTGTCATGGCAGTTCAAGTTCCACATGTGATTTTAAGGTGCAGCCAAGATTGAGAACCACAGGGTTAGAGGAAGAGAGAGCGGTCCAGGGTCAAGATTAGGGGAAATGGGAAAATTATGAATGTCGCCAATCAAATACTTTATTAATAGTGGTTAGCATTTCACCCCCAATGGGGCACCATCAGTCAAGAAATCTCTTGAAGTTTCCACTTATGACTGGTTATAGTGTGCATTTGATGTACCCATCAGAAAACACTGCAGGGTAAGATTCTGTGCCATAAGATTGTGACCTTTTAAAGGCACTCATTGGGTATGCAGGTTGGGTTCTCCCCCTTTACTGGTAATTTCTACAGCTACACTAAAGAGTAAAGTGCCAAGTGCCTCTGAAAAGGGCACTGAGGGTGCCCCCTGCTGGAGAATGTGTAGAAATGAGCCTGCAGA
The DNA here is from genome assembly GCF_011800145.1 of Mirounga leonina. Classification (NCBI taxonomy): domain Eukaryota; kingdom Metazoa; phylum Chordata; class Mammalia; order Carnivora; family Phocidae; genus Mirounga; species Mirounga leonina. The sequence goes on along the minus strand of NW_023270454.1, from coordinate 32,084,851 downwards.
GCCTAGTAAATACTGAGTTCACCTTTGAGATGGAATCTTAGAACCTTCACGCTGGCAGGTACATTAGATGTACTGAAACCCCTACATTTATCAAATGAAGAGGCTGAAGTCCGTATCAGGTAAGCAACCTGAATAAAATTACATTGTTAATAGTCTCTGCGTTGGAAGCTGAGCTTAAGAGACAAGAATGATTTTCTGAAGTTCGTTAAAAAATACACTCGTTCCTTTGAAGAAGTGGGAAGTGAAGAAAAATAAAAGGGTACAAGCACTTATAGTCTTTACAGCCCCAAATCCAAAATAACTATTTAATATTCTATTTAATGAATAGACTTTCAACTTAGGCCATGTAGATAGAAAAGTGAATTTATCATCGGTCTAAAATAGGGCTTGCATAGATATAAAACAAAATATGCTTTATGACATTCATCTATTTTGTGTATATATAAATATAACGAAAACATATCTCAAATGGTTAGCCTATGTGGAAGTACTTTGGAAAGTATAAAGTAGTTTGTAAATATAATAAGTATTTCCTATTTTGATTAGGAATACATTCATAATTGATTACCATAATGCAAAAAAGGAGGAACTTTTCATTTTTGTTTCATTTCTTTTGGTGACCACAGAGCCCTAATGGCCCCCTAGTAAGTACCAGAACACAGGGGAAACAGCATATAAGGAAAACCAGATGTATCTTGTGCCTAAAATAAAAACTAACTTGACACTGCCCTATTTTGAAGGGACGTACAAATCTAGCTTTGTGGGACTGCGTGAAACAGCAGGTGAAATCCCTGTGGTTTTGGTTCATGCTATCAGTGCGCATGCATGCTGGCTAGCCCGCCTTCTGTAGCCTGAGACATTTACAAATAAATCATAGCTTCATTTAATTTCTCAAACTGTTAAGGTGGAAATGTAATATTTAGTATAACAGCTGTAAAAAAAAAAAAAAGACTCATCACTTACTTCCACTCATCATCCGCAGAAAGCTTTGTGTGAGAGATCTGAAAAAAAAAAAAAAAACCAGAAAAAACAAAAAGAGCCCTTCTCAAAATGTCTTTGTTTTTTCAGCTTGTATTTTATAGCATTACATGGGAAACCCAAAGCATGAAAAATAGTGATGTTTCCTAGTACTAGAGTAACTTAGGATGAAAGCCCTAGTAGGATATTTGCTTCCGGAACTAACACACACACACACACACACACACACAACAAGAGTATTCAGGTTAGTATTAATAAATATTTGATTCTGCTCCTAAGTCAGAGAACCAGATGAGGCGCCAGTCCCATAGTTTATTTGGCAATTCAGTGAAGACTGTAGAGAGTGGCCTCCCAGTAGGCGGTGTCACCCTGGCTTTTGGGATAGGATATGGGAATCCTAAAAAACATCTCTTGCTGGTGTATTAAATGATGCCGGTGAGTAAATATCTCCAAGTTCAAGGTTTTAGAGACAGAGATGACCAGAGGCTTTACTTGTTTGGAGCATTTCTTTTGTGTCCTCCTGCTAATTTAATCTACAGCCTTGCCCTTGCAGACTGAGCTGGAGAGCACAGACCCCACCCCAGGAAGTGCTTTTGGATGACCTACAGATTGTACCACGTGCTGCCTTCCCTTGAGCACAGCTAATCCACTACATTTGGTCATTTGAGACCTTTAAGGCAATCCTTGAAAAGACATAATCTTATAATTTTCATGGAGAGCACAGAGAGCTTAATCCCTCGTCCTATATGTTTAGAGTGAAAATCCCCAATGATGGCAAAGAAGGGAAGGCAAATAAAGCATTTGTTACACAAATATGATCCTAACTAGGTGTTCTTTCTGTATTCTTCAAATGGCACCAGCAAGTTTGACCGATGGGAAAAAACAGTGCCATCCATAGTTCAGTCTAGGTTTCTCTGACTCAGGATAAATAGATTCCATAATAAAACCTGTGCTTCTGCCAGAGGCTTGAGGGGTTCCCTTAGAAGAGAGGACAAGGCTTCAGATGACACTGCTAGGGAGAGGCTTAGGCAAAATTTGCACAGTACCAGGACTTGCCAGAGAATGCCAGGAAAGGGGAAGTGGGTGAAGCAGCCACTGATGCCAGCAGCTTCTCTATGGCTCCCCTGCTTCTGGATGATTCCATCAGGTGGTCCCCGACATTCAAACAGCTGGGCTCCAGTGCTGCCTTCTAGGAGCAAAGCCTTAGGGGCCACCCTTAGGGAATAGTAGTACCGGAGTCCCCACCTGTCTGATAGGTCCCTCCCTCTCTGCAGACTGCTGCTTTGGGGTAAAAAAACATTGCATGGGTTTAGAGCCCTGAACCATGCATCCATTTAGCACCACCCGGCACTGAACATTGAGCTAACCGGTTCCTTGGGTGACCTTGGGCACAGCACTATCCTGTGATTGTCTCAGTTCCCGTATTAGAAACTGGAGATTGATAGGATAGCTGCTCTTGTTAACTTTGCTGGGAATACTGTGAGTATAAATAAGATGCTACATAAGAGTTTTGTTGGTGCTTAATCCAAAGGCCAATTAACTCAATTAAGAGTTATAATCTAGGGGCGCCTGGGTGGCTCAGTTGGTTAAGCGGATGCCTTCGGCTCAGGTCGTGGACCCAGGGTCCTGGGATGGAGCCCCACATGGGAGTCCCTGCTCCGTGGGGAGCCTGCTTCTCCCTCTGCCTGCCACTCTCCCTGCTTGTGCTCTCTTGCTCTCTCTCTTCCTCTCTGACAAATAAAATCTTAAAAAAAAAAGAGTTATAACCTATAGGACTCCCTGGCTGCTTCTCTTTTTGCTATTTAGGATCATGGGGTTCACAGTGCTTCTTATTAAAGTCAACTTAAAAAAGGGAACTGAGGAGGGCGCCTGGGTGGCTCAGTCGTTAAGCGTCTGCCTTCAGCTCAGGTCATGATCCCGGAGTCCTAGGATCAAGCCCCGCAACGGGCTCCCTGCTTCTCCCTTTCCCTCTGCCTCTCTTTCCTCTGGTGCTCTCTCTCTCTCTCTCATGCTCTCTCTCAAATAAATAAATAAATAAAATCTTAAAAAAAAAAGGGAACTGAGTTTTTAGTTAAGTTGAGAAGAAAAATTACCTTTGCCTTTTACTAGTCATATAGCCCTGGGCCTAAATGTGTAACTATCCACCAGATTCTAAGTCATTTTTAGTGAAGTATGATAAATTATTCTACTGAAGACCAGAAAAGCTTAGGGAGTGGAAATTAGAGTTGAAAAGTTTTCTGCTAAACACAAGTTAAGAACTTCGTTAGATCAAGTGTACTGAAAAATACTCTCATTTCCTAGGGAAAAAGTGAATATAATGATTATGATGATGATGATGATATTTTCACAGATATCTCTTTTCTAGTAATAGTTCCCTATAGTACAATATTTTTTTCCTAGGGTGGAGTCTACTTTTTGACAATTTTTTCTAGTATGTTATTATGCAAGCCCATTTAATATCTTATGAGGATTTATTTTGGAATTAAAATGACACTAAAATTCATCTGGAAAAATAAGCATATAAGGATAGCCAGGAAAACTCAGAAGAGTAAATACTGGACAAGTGGCCTACCAAATGCTGAAATACACAATAAAGCCACAGAAATTAATTGAGAGTATTACTGGTCCAGGAATAGGAAGACACATGAGTGGACAGAACACAGACAGGGTCCAGGAACAGATCCAAGTACATATGATAAATGAGTCACTTCAAGTCAGTGAGAAAAAAAAAAATGGATTGTTCAACAAATATTGCTGAGACAACTGGTTGGGCATTTGGAAAAAAATATAGAGCTGTATCCATACCCCATCTCAAAATAAATTCCAGACGGATCAAATATTTAAATGTAAAAAAGAAAGTCTTAAAAGCATTAGAAGACAATATGGGTAAGTGTTTTAATAATCATGTAGTGGACAAAGTATTTTTAAGTACGAGGTAGAGATCAGAAATTATTAAGTAAAAAAAAAAAACAAAAGACTTTTTTTTTTTCCTAGGCAGAATGAAAGTTGGAACTTTATTTTGAGGGTGAGGGTGGTTAGCCAGGAGGAGCTCAGAGTCCGAGGCTTGCCCAGAGGGATGGTGGAAAACTTGTGGGACTTTGGGGAATCTGGTTGGACCAGAAACCAGGTTGGGGTCACATGGAGAGCCTCATGGGGTCCATTGAGAGGGCTAGTTGAATCTTTAGACCCCAGGGTCCCCCAGCCCCACCTTCTCTTAGGGACAGTGAGGTGGCTGGCTGGGCCAGGGGCAGGCAGGCGGAGACTAGGGGAAAAGGTACAGTGGCTGTCCATTCACTCCAGCCCTGGATGAGGCACAATCACTTAGTTACTGTGGGCAGAGAACCCAGGGTGCCTGTGGGCTGGGGGTGGGGAGGTGGGATACATGGGGTGGGCTGGGAAGTAGCCCCTGCACTCTCCTGCTTCTGGATACCGCCCCCCCCAACTGCAGGGCTGAAGGTGAGAAGGGACATCTGTGGGATTGGGAAGGATAAAGCTCTCTGAGCCCTGGAATCTTCTGTGTGGATGAGAACGCTGCTGCCCTGTGCGGACCCCTGCCTGCCGCCTGCTGCCTGCTGGGGAGGGTCCACCACTGGTTCCTGAGAACAGCTGAAGGTTGTTGCCTCTGGAGAGTGGGAAATCAGGAATGGGAAAGGGGGCAGTGGTCATGGGGTCCCATTGTTTTTTTTTAAGTCTTGTAGAACTATTTGACTCCTTAAAATGTGGACGTACATAATTTTAATAAAAATTAGCATTAAAAGGAAAAAAACGTCCATAACAGTAAGATATGATTTTCACTTAAAAGTATGACAAGGGGAAAAACGTTTAGTAGCCAGAGCTGATGAGGAAAAATGGTCTTCTCATGCCCTTCAGATGTGTTGTGTACATTAAGACAAGTTTCTCTGGACAGAAATTTGGCGAGGCATGTCAAAATTTTAAGTGTTCGTTTATCCTATGTAGAATAGTCTAGGAATATTCTCTCGCAAAATGAAGAGAAAAATACACAGGGAAAGATGACACAGGTGTTTGCATAGTTTTATTTATAATATTGAGAAATTGGCAACAATCTGTGTGTCAACCCATGCGGGATCAGTTAATGAGTTATGATATATCTATAACAAAGGAAATCTGTTGGCTCTTTAAAATGATTGTGCAGATCTGTATTTATTGACATAGAAGTATCTCCATGACATATTGTTAAGAGAAAAAGCATGCTTCAAAAACAGTTTTATATAATGTAAACCTATTAATGTAAATATAGAGTCACATAGAATCAAGAACCATCCGGAAGAAAGATGTCCAGAATGGTCACCAAAGTGCTAACAGGAATGATCCATGAATGCTGATGTCTATTGGAATATTTACTCCTTTTTTATACCTGTCTATATTGACTAATCTGCATGAACATATGTCACTTAAATGAAGAAGTCTTTTTTTTTTTTTTTAGGAATAACATGTTTTACTTTTTATAAAATGTTTTATTAACATATAACGTATTATTTGTTTCAGAGGTACAGGTCTGTGATTCATCACACAATTCACAGCGCTCACCATAGCACATACCCTCCCCAGTGTCTATCACCCAGCCACCCCATCCCTACCAGCCCCCTCCACTCCAACAACCCTCAGTTGAAGAAGTCATTTTGATTCTGCTTCTCCTTTTTCCTTGTCTCTGAGTCACCAAGTCCTTTTTCCCTGCAGCACATTCCTATTTATCTCTCTTCCCCTTTTAGCTCACTTTTGAGCTTCAGATTCTTCCACCCAAGTGCCTTCTACAGATCTCCACTTGGATGTCCCTCAGACACACAAACTTAACCTGCCCCAACCTGAAGATATTAATTTCCCCCCAACCTGCTTCCATTTCAGTTCCCCCTTCTCACTCAGCAGCTCCACATCCCATCTATCCAATCATTCAAAACAGAAATATGGGGCACCACTCTTGACCCTAGCCTTCCACCTCCAACCCAGTACTCTCCTGCTGACCTTACGAAAATACCCGGCAACCCACTTCCTTCCACCTCAACGGCCTCTATGCCAACCATTCTCTTCATTCATTGAACAAATATCTATTGAGTACCTCCTGGGTGCCAGGCCCTGGGCTAAGAGCCGGCATATGATAAAGGTAAGACACACAAGGCTCCTGTTCTCATGAATGGAGCCTTGTGTTCTAGAGAAAGTATGGACAATAAACAAGTAAGGAAAACGATGACCTAAGGTGGTAAATTCTCTGAAGAAACAAAACCGAGTGTGTGGTAAAGAAGGGCCAGCACAGGGAGGGGCTGTTACCCTTTAGATGGCTTGGCAAGGGAAGGCCTCCCTCAGCCTGAGGAGAGATCCAACCTGGCGTGTAGAGTGTTCCCTTCTTCCCGGAGGGACTCTCGCCTTCACTCCTTTTCTCCCTTCAGACAGTGAGGGTGATCCAAGTACAAGCAAACTGATCACACCGGATCCCCCGCTCGAAACCCAAGTGGGCTACACTTGTCACTAACATGGCTCCTGTGGCCTTTTTCAGCTTCATTTCTCTCTCCACACCCTCTGCTCCAGCCAAGCAGAACCTTCCTTCCCTGAATGCTCTTCCTCCACCCCCAGGCACCATTTGGGGATGCCCTGGATTCCACTTCCTCCAGGAAGCCTTTGGGGTTAGGCCTCTCCAGTAGATCTGTTGTCCACTGAACACTGTTACCACAGAGCATAGTCACTGGTGATTTATTACTGGTCTTATCCCACCCTGAATACCCACTGTCTGGCACATCACACACTCAGTCAAGACACAGTTGACCTCTGAATGATGCAAGGACTAGGGGTGCCAGGCCCCCATACAGTCAGAAATTGGGGTATAACTTGATTCCCCAAGGCTTAACTACTAATAGCCTGCTGTGGACTAGAAGCCTTCCCAATAAGATAAACAGCTGATCAACACATCTGTGTAAGTTATATGTATTATTACTGTGTTCTTACAATAAAGTCAGCTACAGGAAAGAACAACCCGTGTTGTTCAAGGGTCAACTGTATCTGAAAACTGCCTCCCCCCCCCCCAGCACCAGCCCTCACCATTTCTCACCTCAGCTGCTACCTCCAAATGGGTTTCCCCACTTTCAACTTTTTCCTCACAAAAATCCACCTGTTAGAAAAATCTTGCTATGGGGCGCCTGGGTGGCTCAGTTGGTTAAGCGACTGCCTTCGGCTCAGGACATGATCCTGGAGTCCCTGGATCGAGTCCCGCATCGGGCTCCCTGCTCAGCGGGGAGTCTGCTTCTCCCTCTGACACTCCCCGCCTCATGCTCTCTCTGTCTCATTCTCTCTCTCAATAAATAAAATCTTAAAAAAAAAAAAGAAAAAGAAAAAGAAAAATCTTGCTAAAATGCCTGACAAAATCAGAACAGTCAACTCAAACTACTGGTGTCCCTGGGATGTAGGTGAGGGAGGTAAGGACGTGTCAGGCTTGGAGGGCCGTGTTTAGTGATATGGAATCCATGTCACCGGGCGAGGACAAAGCTTCCATGGCTGGAGGGGGAGGGAGGGGTTATGTCAGGCCTACTCCAAGGCAGAGAACAATGTTGGGGCAGAGGTAGGTCCTCTGGGGGAAATCAGAGGTTGCAAAGCAGGCCTCAGACAAGCAGAAGAGCAAAATGCTGAATCCCCGCTATCTGCTCTCTTGCTCCCCAACTTTGAGGAGTCTCAGGAACAGATAGGGTGTCGCTGGCTCTCAAGACCACAGGGGATATAGCTGGGGAGGCCACCCTCCTCCCCAGCTATATAGGGAGATGGTGTTTGTCATAAAGAGGTAACACAGGGAGCTGGGCAGACTAGAGTCCCAGATCATGAGGTTGTATGTTTATTATTCACTCACTTATTTGTCCAATAGACATTTCCTGAGGCCCTGCCATTTGCCAGACTCTGTGCTGGGTTCTGGAAATACAGTAGCCAGCAAAGCAGATCAAGCGCTTCCTTTGCTGGAGCTTCCAAGGTGATGGAGGTTCTCAGAAAAACAAATATACAACTAGACATGCTTCAGAGGGTAATAAGGATGATGAATGAAACTAAGTAAGGTTTAGAGTCAGAGGGTGCTGTAATATACAGGGTGGTCAGTAAATTCTTTTTTTTTTTAAAGATTTTTTTTTTTTAATTTATTTATTTGACAGAGAGATAGAGAGCACAAGTAGTCAGAGCAGCAGGCAGAGGGAAAGGGAGAAGCAGGCTCTCCGCTGAGCAGGGAGCCCGATGCGGGGCTTGATCCCAGGACCCTGGGATCATGACCTGAGCCGAAGGCAGCCGCTTAACTGACTGAGCCACCCAGGCGCCCCGGGTGGTCAGTAAATTCTTACGGGGTTGGGGTGGTCAGTAACCATATCTATTTTTCCTGTATTATCCTCAGCTCTTATAAAGTCTGTTTTAAACTAGCACTTCTCAAACTTTGATGTGCAGTCACCCAGGGGTTTGGTTAAAATGCAGATTTTAGGCCAGTGGGTTTGGGGTGGGGGACTGAGACTCTGCATTTCTAATTGGCTCCCAGGTGACACCTTGGCTGTTGGTCCCTGGACCACATGGCTCTGCTATGGGGGATTGAGGGAAAAGCTGTGAGTTCCTCCTGGGGAAGAGTTAACAGGGGACCATGTCTCCTGAGGGCAGTGGGCAAGGCAGTGATGACAGCCTTAAGGGACAGCAAACGTCAGCTGCCGAAGTAACTCTGCCAGTTTTCTGCCCTTCCCAGCTTGCAGACTTCTTCATCCATAACCCGCTGTGAATGATCTGATCTGGGTCTGAAACCAGCAAGTAAGTCATGGAGTTCCCTTATAGCTTCCCCATTTTAGAGAATAGATCCCCAATGCATAGTGTGTTACAAGATTTGTCATAACTCAGCTCTGCCTTCCTACAAGCCTTCATGAACCCTGGATTTCTGCCAGGATCATAGTGAATATCCACGACCACTCCCCAACAATTTTTTTCACCTCAAGTAATTTGGTATTCCTGTTTCCTCCATGGAGAATTCTCATTTCCCCTCATGGCCACGTGGAATCTCATCCATCCTCTGAGGTCCAGCTCACAATAGCCATGCCACACCCCCAACTCCAATCAGCTTTGCCCACCCTCCCTGTCAGAAGCAATTCCTTGCTCCTAGAAATCCTACAAAACTTCACTCGAACCTCTTTGGGGACAGTAATCTCTTCCCATCCTCTATGAGTTATTTTATCCTTGTTATACTTTCTTCCCAGGATGTGAACTCCCAGAGTATACCTCTAACTGCCTCTTTACCCATGAGTAGCACAGTTCCCAGTATGTGATCATGGCCTACGAATCGTCTATAAATGAAAAATATTAATGACTTGGATTTGAAATCACCAAAGGGCAATGGGGGGAGAGTCTGGGGGAGGAAAGTGCTAGCCCAGAGGTTCTCAAAGCTTGTGCATCAGCACCTCCTGGTAACTAGTCAGACTTGCAAATAGGTAGTCAGGCACTATCCCTGATGTCAGGAATTAGAAACCCTGGCTGGGGGCAGAGCCCAACTGTCTATCTGCTTTTTAACTAGCCTTCAGTGATTGTGATGCACGCTGCAGTTTGAGAACCGTCAAGTCAAGCGTGAGGTACACCCAGCACCCTTCAGCTGTCCTCTTCTAATGCCCACGGCCTTCACCTGGGCCCTGGGGCTCCTACCAGGGAGCGAGGAGGAGAGAGGGGCAGCCAGTACGAGGACAGGGAATAGATAGGGATGAGTCGGATAAGGGTCCTTCAGGAGGAGACCGGGGGGGGGGGGGGGGGGGGGGGGGGGGAAGGGGGGGTAGGGGAGGAGAAAGGGGGAGAAGGAGCAGAAGAGGGAGAAGGAAAGAGGGAAAGGGAGAGGGGTTCATCTCCCCTGGGGTAGGGTAGGGTGAGACGAAGCAACGAGCACCTTCCAGAAAGGTCATTGCCCCTCCATCCCGCGCCGGGGCGGGGGATTCGGAGACCCGTCCGTGCGGCCACCCAGCCCCAACGTGAGCCTCGGGACTCTAGCCCCGTGTTCCCGGCCTGCGCCCCGCGTCCCGCGCCCGGTACCTGCTCGTGCTGGGGAGGCGCCTCCAGCACCCGCGCCGCCTTGCGCACTGCGGCCCCCGCGGCCATGCGTCCGCCGCGGCGCCCGCCCTCGGCCGCGCGGTCCCTCGCGCCGCGCGGGCGGGGGAGGGTCTCCGGGAGGACGCGGGGCGGGGAGGGGGGGGGCCTGCCCTGCCCCGCGCGCGCCGGGGGCGAGCTGTGCCTGCGGCGGCCCCTCCCCGGGTCCTGCGGTAGCGCGCGCAGCCCGCCTCCGGGAGCACCGCCCCGCCGCCCCGCGCCCGCGCCCGCGCCGCCGCCGCCCGCAGAGGCGGGGGCTCCGGATCCTCCTCCCTGTCGGTGCCCAGGAGAGCCTTTGGGGATCTTTCCCTCTGCAGTCACGCACTGGTCGGCCACCGTGGCTCTTACCGCGTCCTGCGCCTGGCTCCTGCCGGCGGTTTTGTCCCAGGCGGCAGCGCCGGAGAGCCGCTCAGAAGTAAGGTGGGAAGACATGTGGGGAGTACCGAGAGTGAGAAATGGAGAGGAGAGAGGGAGCGAGGGGTCGTTTTCTCTTGGCTCTTTCCTTCAGAAGCCTTTATCCGAAGACGGGAGTTCAGGTGGCTGTCCAAAACGGGGACACTGAACTTTGGTTTCATCTCCAGTTGCGTTCCTGTTCCTGAACCCAGCGCCCCTCCTCCCCTGTTGTCTGCAGTTTTAATAATCTGGACAGGTTCCTGATGAAGTCACACTTGGCCCCTCCAAAGATGACAAAGGGGAGAAACCCTGTGGGGAGAGAAGGCAGACCCTCTAGGCCTCTGTGCTGCTCTGTGCCTGCACTTCCCCGGGGAAATCACCCACAACTTGCCTTTGTCCCTCCACCTTCAGGGGGCATTCTCCTTCCCCTCAGCTGTAGACCCAGTATGGATTTATGGCAGGGAACAGGCTGGAGCATTTGGGGAAGCCTCTAGAAATGCACTGGTAGGGAAATAGACAAAAATGGAACACGTAAGTAGATAGTCTCACTTACAAAATATGGCTCACTCCCTTCCAGTTTGTGGTGGCTCATAGTTTTCAAAACCTACAAGGAGCTACCATTGGAGACTGACCAAGAGATGGACACATCCCCGCCATTGTAGAACTTATGGTCCAGCAGGGTGTCGAGACAAACTTTCAGGACAATTAACTGTGGTAAGTGCCTTCCTCTTCCAAGTACTTTACTCTGTTAACTCATTCAGTTTTCACAACAAGGCTACCAGGTAGGTGGTGTTATTATCTCCATTTTACAGGAGACATTGAATCACAGAGAGATGCAGAAGTTTGTCCAAGTTTCAAAGCTGGTAGGTGGTGCAGTGGGAATGTGCCTTTTGGCTTCAAGGGTGGGCAGGAGACTCAACTATGGTTCAAGTCAGGGGGACCAGTCAGAAAGCTATTGCTGTAGTTCCAGTTAAAGACAGCAACGGCCTTGGTGGTGTATGTGAGTATGTGCAGGGATGGGGTGGAGGAGAGATGGAGAGACGTGGATGGAGCCAAGAGATCTAGGTGATAGAATCTGTAAGACTTACTGATCCTCAAGGATGGCTCTCAGTCATGTGGCTTGAGCAGCTTGGTATTTGGGCAGAGTGCTGAGAGTGGGAATATTGAAAGAGCAGCAGATTTCTGGGAACAAAGATGATGAATTCATTTGGACATGTTGCCTTCCTACCTAGCTCTTGGCCTGTCTTCTCGTCCCAATCCGTGGGATTTCACATGAGTTACCGTTTTTTCTCCAGTCTAGGATGTCCTCAAATTCATCTGAATTCCTCTAAGTCAGGTACCCCCCCCCCCCACAAATGTCTGGGTGGAAATAGAATTTCCCTATCCTATAAAATTCTGGCCTATTATTATTATATAAGTTCTGACTCCCTGATATGAGATTCTCTTCCCTGGTTGATTGACACCAGAAATGTCTACATATTTCACTGGAGACACCTGTGAGCACAAAGGGAGTCATCTTCCTTCTGATTTCAGCTCAGCAGTCAGCAGGGAATAAAATTTAAAAAGTCCATTTCTTCCCCACTGTTAGTGATGGACTTGCTCTACTCTACTGTATCATACCTGGTTCCTTTCGTGACTCATTTCCAGATATAGAACTAATACCTTGTTTCCCAGAAAGGTAACCATTGCTTTCTGGAGTGGTTTACCCAACCAAAGTTAATTACTTTGCAAATTTGTTTCCCAAATCAAATGCTTGGCAACTGAGTGTCATAAATCCTGGAATAGATCAACAGCCTTCCTGTCGTTTAGCGCTAATCTCTTTAGCATATTAGCCATAGCTCATGCATCCTCCTGTCGTGTCTTGATCTAGAGCCCTGAGATGATTGTAATGATGTAATGAAGGAAATGAGCTAATGTCATAAAGGTGTTTGAAAAACAAGGTGGATTCAAGAATAGTTAGAAAATTAAGTATGCTATTTGGTGCAGGAATAGAGAAATAGACCCATGGAACAGAATAGAAAGCCCCCCAAATAGACACATGGATTTACAGGAAGCTAGTTTTAGGACAGGAGTGACAAATCATCAGGGATACATGGACTATTTAGTAATTAGCTTGCCATGCCAAAACAAAACATGTGGTTTAAAAAGCAAAACTTGAAGAAGACAATTTAAACGAATATCATTATCATCTCAAGATGGCAAAAAATATATTAAACAAAACTCAAAAGGAACAAATCATAATGGAAAAGATTGGTAAATTAGTCTATGTTAAAATTTTAAACTTCTGTACAATAAAAAGTTGTCATTAAAAAGAAGCAAGCCAGGACACCTGGGTGGCTCAGTCGGTTAAGTGTCTGCCTTCGGCTCAGGTCATGATCCCAGGGTCCTGGGATGGAGTCCCACATCCATGCTCCTTGCTCAGCAGGGAACCCGATTCTCCCTCTGCCTCTGCTGCTCCCCCTGCTTGTGCTCGTTCTCTCTCTCTCTGATAAATAAATAAATAAATAAATAAATAGAAATCTTAAAAAAAAAGAAGCAAGCCATGCACCAAGAGAATGTATTTGCATATATCTAGCTGTCAAAGAATTAGTGCTGGGAAAGAACATAACTATTAAAAAATTAATTTTTAAAAAGTGTAAATCAATAGAATGTAGGCAAGGGATATAAACCAATTTTAAGAAATAAAATTATGAGACATTTTGTAATTTTAAGGGAATTAGTTACTGCGTTTATGTATATGTGAGTTAATCTAGAATGCACTTCACAGGAATGCCTTGTGTATGTTAAATTACTTATTGCAAAGTGGCTGCTTTCAGCCTTCCTACCCACTTTCGGACCAGCACTCATTAATGTTTCCCTTTTCTGCTGTCCTTTGCAGGACAACCCAACTGCCCTGGGCTGAGGGTGCCACCTAATGGTAGATCTTACAGAAGTCCTCTCTATTGCCTTACAGATGGTCTTTTTCAAATAACTTTCTTTTTCAAGTTACTCCTTTTCTCTTTTCTCATGTCTTTTTCATATTTACAGATGAAATATTTATATTTGATCCTTAGCCTCACCGCTAGAATGGGTGATTTTGAATGTCTCTAACCAGGTGCGGTATTGATCACATGGAGCAGGGTGGTAGAGGAAGAGAGTCCAAACAACTGTGGGGCCTCCCCTCCTTGAAGGGGATGGCAGTAGTAGAGGCCTTCTAAACGGGGGTGGGGGTGTCAAATTAAAACCATCCAGGCGACGTTAGTATCCGAGAGAGCTTGTCTGATCTCAGAAATCAGTGTGAAAAAGGCACCAAATGTTCTGCACTTCTGTGATCCTTGGGGTCAGGGGCAGACTGGGTTGTAAATGGGAGTAATCATGTCTAAAAGGAGAGGGACACGGAAGCTAGGTCCTACCGTGGCTGATGAAATGGCTGCATAGAAATACTCCAGCTAACAAACTGTGGAAAGAGCCGAGATGCCCTTCAACAGATGAATGGATAAAGAAGATATGGTCCATATATACAATGGAATATTACTCAGCCATCAGAAAGGATGAATACTCAACTTTTACATCAACATGGAGGGGACTGGAGGAGATTATGCTAGGTGAAATAAGTCAAGCAGAGAAAGTCAATTATCATATGGTTTCACTTATTTGTGGAACATAAGGAATAGCATGGAGGACATTAGGAGAAGGAAGGGAAAAATTGCGGGGGGGAATTGGAGGGAGAAATGAACCATGAGAGACTATGGACTCTGAGAAACAAACAGGGTTTTAGAGGGGAGGAGTGAGGGGGGATTGGTTAGCCCGGTGATGGGTATTAAGGAGGGCACGTACTGCATGGAGCACTGGGTGTTATACGAAAACAGTGGATCGTGGATCACCTCATCAAAAACCAATGATGTATGGTGACTAACATAACATAATAAAATTAAAAAAAATAATAACATAAAATACAATTAAAAAATAAAAAGAAAGAAATACTCTGGCTAACTTTTTCAGTCCTGCTACCCCGCCCCGCCCCCCGCGTGCTAGATTGGTCTTCAGGTGCAGATGCTAGCCTCTTAAAATTCGTAGAAATCGTGCAAGCTAGTCTGATTCCCAACTGCCGGGGGTCCTGACTACCGTCCCATTATTCCCTGGCCTCTCAGCCTCACTGAATAGACCTTTTCATCCTCCATTCATTAAATCTACCTGTGCTTAAAGACTACCACTCAAGACAAATGAAAGATACTCAACTTTATTGTTTATTTCATTCTTTTTTTAAGACTTATTTATTTATAAGAAAGAGAGAGAGAGAGCGAGCACATGCACACATGAGTCGGGAGGGGAAGAGGGAGAGAGAGGGAGAATCCCAAACAAACTCCCCATTGAGTGGGGACCCGAGATGGGGCTTGATCTCACCACCCATGAGATCATGACCTGAGCTGAAATCACGAGCTGGACGCCTAACTGACTGAACCACCCAGCACCCCTGTTGATCTCATTCTTCAGTTATTAGTATTGTAATATTATTGACCTCTACTCTTTTTCAGGCTAAAATGTACAGAGAGTAGCTATATTATGATTACATGAGTTTTGTGAGCTGGCGTATGGCCCTAATCACCATTTACAGCGTTGCTTCTTTGGGAAAGTGCATTTTGCCTTTCAAACCACAGCCTTCCAAATGCATATTTGGAACACAATCCATCTGTGAGCTGGGAACCCTCTGTATTAATGTCTGTTGGCCCAGGGCAGCCCCACAACCAAATGACATGTGGTTTAAGGTTCATGTAACAGCCGGTTCATTTAAATAATGTTAGCTGGAGCTCAGTCCAGGTTCTCAGGTTTCTGGTTAAATTGGAATAGGGGAGGCAGCAGAATGACTGTGTTCGAACAGCATGTGTGGGGCGCCCCACTCGCTGTAGAGAGATGGCACATTCCTGCTTTTCATGATTTTCCCTTTAGGTTTCAGGACTGAGCCTCTTCTGAGGGCAAGCTTTAAAGTTCTGTTGAACAATTGATCCTGAAAAAGAACTGCTTTTAAAAACCAACTATACTTCCCAGCTTGGAAGTTCAGCTAGGGTCATTCTCGTTTATTGAGTTCAGGGGCCCTCTCAGTGGGAGGGAAAACCGCATTTAAAGTCCTTGATGGGGCTCCTTGCCCTCCCCTCTCCTTGTTTTCCTTTCCTGGCGTCTCTTTGAAGAAGTCTAATCTTTAGTAAGTTAGAAGCCGGACAGCTTGTGCCAGGCAAGCCAGTCTCTACTGCGCTAACTATAAAAAGGGTTAACATTTATGAAACACCCACAGTGTGCCAGGCACTGGCCTAGCACGCCATGTATCTGGTGTCATCTCAGCCTCTGAATAAGCCCCAGTGACAGGTATCACTGTCCACGTTTTACAGATGAAGACATTAAGTTAGGAGAAATGAATTGCTTTATCTAAGAATGTATAGCAGCAAGCACTGCTCTATTGGCCCCCCAATCACTGGGTTGGGTGGGAGGCTTTACCGGGGCTGACCCCAGGAAACTCCGTCCTGGTGTGGAAGTTGTATTTGTCATTTCTAGTTGAGACCAAGGACCTGCCATCCCACTTCCCACACCTCAGGTTAATTGCCAAGACCGCAACACAACTTTGTTCTGCGAAAGTCACCTTCTCGTGGAAGAAAAATACTAATGTTCCTTTGTTTCTCTTGACTTTAGGTATTTGTCCTACATGGGGGCTTGAAACAAGATCAGTCATAGAAGCAATGACAAGAGGACACAGTTATTTTTTGCTGGAGTATAAAACCTTCCAGTGAGCACTCCTGGTTTTACTACCCTCCCTGCCCGTGGTAAGAGCTACAGCTTTTTCAAGTGCCTGCTAAGGCCAGCTACTTTTTTTGTATTTAATCCTCAAACCACCCTCCAAGGTAGGTGTACTATTATTATCTTCATTCTATAATTAAGGACAAATAAGGTCACTTCTGAGCCATGATCTCTGCTTTTAATGCCCTTTTCTTTTCTCACTTTAATCTGCAGAAGTCGTCCCACCCCACCCCATCTAAGAGCCTGACCGGCTCTGTTCTCCCCCCAGACTCTCCCAGATCCCCAGTGGGAATACATTTCTTTCAACCCTATGCTCCACAGCTTTTGCATTTGCCTCTATTCCACACTGCCTTGTGTTCTACGTGCTGGTATGAGCCACCAGTTGCAATTATGGGGAGAGCAGAGACTCTGTTCTAGTCATCTTTTACCCTACCACTGTATCTAGCACAATGCCTGGCCTGGGGCCAGATTGAATTGGTGGTGCAGTCACATTTCCAGGTGATGCTGCCTGTGCCCCAGGCCTCTTCCTGGCTTATGGAAGGAGAGTGAGGGCAGGTGGATTCCCTTAGCCTATTGCCTACAGATGTCCCTCCGGGAAGGAGGGGCTGTTGTCACTGTGGCCACAGCCTTTTGCTGTCTACCCGTAACAGGATCACTGAGACCTCTGCACATTAATATGGATATAAACTTAAAATACAAAAAGAGGCCTAAATTGTGCCCTTAATATAATTCCATGCAGTCCAGATGTGCATCTACTACTATTTATTTTATAATGTGTCATTGTTAATCAGAACGGGGATCCACTTTTGCCAACACTTAGAGATGCTGAGATGTGGTTGGGAGAAGGAAAGCAGTGTAAAGGGTAAGGCCTGAGTCTGCTCCCTTCTACCTGTTATCTTATTCTTGTACTGAATGAACATAAATTTTTGTGTCTAGCCACATAACTGTTAAGAATATGTACCACACAAGAGTGTTGGAGATGAGTTGCTTTTTCCAATTTATTCTATAAATGCAGTAATCCTGACACTTTATATAAATAGTTGAAATAGTGCATGCATGGAAATAAAACACATATTTACTTTTTTTTAGAATATCAGCAAAATGGAATATCCGTGTTTTGGGTTGTTTGTTGTTGATTTCACTTTTTCTTTGCAATTATTCCAAGTTATCAAATGGTTATAAACAAAAATTTTGTGTTGGGCATGTTGTCTAATGACTTTTTAAAATTTAATATTTTGGGGCATCTGGGGGGGCGTGGTCGGCTAAGCATCCGACTCTTGGCTTTGGCTCAGGTCGTGATCTCAGGTTTATAAGATAGAGCCCTGTGTCAGGCTCCGTGCTCAAGTCAGGGTCTGCTTAAGATTCTTTCTCCCTCTCCCTCTGCCCCGTCTGCTTGTGCTCTCTTTCTCTCTCCAAATAAATAAATCTTAAAAAAAATAATAAAATTTAATATTTTGGCATAAAGTTATTTATTTATTTATTTATTTATTTTTAAAGATTTTATTTATTTATTTGACAGAGAGAGAGATAGCAAGAGCAGGAACACAAGCAGGGGGAATGGGAGAGGGAGAAGCAGGCTTCCTGCCGGCAGGGAGCCCGATGCGGGACTCGATCCCAGGACCCCGGGATCATGACCTGAGCCGAAGGCAGACGCTTAACGACTGAGCCACCCAGGCGCCCCTAGAGTTATATATGTTTAATTTGTACACTAAACACATTTTGCTGGGTCTCAAAAGAAGGAACATTTTAGAAGTCATCCTGGATACAGTAGTTAGAGGGTAATTTAGGGAATAACTAGACTTTACTAGTTTAAGATATTCCTGAATCTTACAACTATCCATCCAAGTGGCCATAGTTTTCGGGATGACTTTAAGTGAACAACTCGAAGTTTTATCCTGTTAGAAACATGGAGAAGTACACTGTGTGGTTTCAGTTCACTGTGAGACTTGAGTTGGGGTACTGTCTGTACTACGAGCTCTCTAGAGTTTTTGGGAGAGAGGGCCTTAATTTTTTCCCCTTAGTTGCTATTATGTTCATATTTGAAGTATACATTTAAGGCTTTATTAATAGTGAAATGCAAATGAAAAATCTCTTGGTAGTATGTCATTCAAGTGAAGAATCATCAAAGAGAATAGTCAGAGCTGGTAACTTAAGCATGAAAAACCTGATCATTTACTGGGCTTGGGGTAGGTTAATCCTCTTTGCTTTCTAAATGGCCTGAGGACTGGAAGGGACACCAGCCCATGAAGAACACCACTGGTAAGAGGATTCATCAAAGGGAGATGACGTCGTGGAAGGTGAAGTTAAATTTGGTTCAACATGGGTTGTTTTTGAGGCATCTCTAGGCCATACAGGCAGAGCTGTCCACAGTTAGAGACAAACTGACTCGAGAAGAAAAGGTGAAAGAGAGATTTGGTGTCTGACAATGGTGAATTCTAGAGGAGTGAGTAACCGTTTCCAGAAAGCCTGTAATGTGAGAAAGGAAGGAGGTCCAGGAATATAGTTGGCAATTAAGACAACAGGATTTATAATCAAACAAATTTGGCTTCAAGTCTTAATTATAACCCATTCATGTGTCACCTTAAGCCTTGGGACTTGAGATATAATTCACATACCATACAATTCAGCATGAATCAAAGCGTATGATTCAGTGGTTCTTAGTATATTCACAAAACAATGCAACTACCACTGCTATCTAATTCCAGAACATTTTCATCCCCCCAAAAAGAAACTCGTATTCATTAGTATTCACTCCCCATTTCCTGCTTCCTTCATCCCCTAGCAACCACTTATTTCTTTGTGTAGATTTGCTTGTTGTAGATGTTTCATATAAATGGAATCATACAGTACGTGGGCCTTTGTGTCTGGCTTCTTTCCCTTAGTGTAACGTTTTCGGGGTTGATCTATGTTGTACTATGTATCGGTACTTCATTCCTTATTATGACTGAATAATACTCTTAGAGATGGTTATACCACATTTTGTCCATCTCCTCATCAATTGATGGACTTTTGGGTTGTTTCTACTTTTTTGCCTATTATGAATAATGCTGCTATGGAAGTTCATATAAAAATATTTTTGTGGATATATGTTCTCAATTCTCTTTGAGTATATATTTAGGAGTACAGCT
This sequence comes from Mirounga leonina, assembly GCF_011800145.1. Taxonomy (NCBI): domain Eukaryota; kingdom Metazoa; phylum Chordata; class Mammalia; order Carnivora; family Phocidae; genus Mirounga; species Mirounga leonina. The sequence goes on along the minus strand of NW_023270454.1, from coordinate 32,065,505 downwards.
GCTGGGTCATATGGTAACCCTATGTTGAAGATTTGAGGCACTGCCAAACTGTTTTCCGAATTAGCTATACCATTTCACAACCCCACCAGCAATGTATGAGGGTTCTGGTTTTTCCACATCTTTACTGACAGTTGTCAGTATCTGACTAGTTGATTGTAGCCATTCTAGTTGGTGTGAAGTGGTATCTCATTGTGATTTTGATTTATATTCCCTAATGACTAATAATGTTGAACATCTTTTCACGTGATTATTGGCCATTTGTATATCTTCTTTGGAGAAATGTCTAGATCCTTTGCCCATTTTAAAATTGGGTCACTAGTCTTCTTATTGTTGAGTTTTAAGAGTTCTTTGTATATTCTGGATACCAGTTCTTTATCAGCTATATGATTTGCAAAGATTTCCTCCCATTCTGTGGATTTTCTTTTTATTTATTTCTTGATGGTATGTTTTGAAGCACAAGAGTCCTAAATGTATCTATTTTTTCTTTTGTATGTGTGCTTTTGGTATCATAGCTAAAAAAACCATCACCTAATCTTAGGCAGTAGAGATTTGTTGCTATGTTTTTTTTTTTCCTAAGAGTTTTATAGTTTTAGTTCTTACATTGAGGTCTTTAATCTATTTTGAGTTAATTTTTGTATGTGGTGTGAGGTAGAGGTCCAGCTTCATTCTTTCGTATGTTGATATCTAGTTGTCCCGGCATCATTTGTTGAAAAGACTGTTCTTTCGCCATTGAATTGTTATCTTGGCCACCCTTGTTATAAATCAATTGCATAAATATAATGGTTTATTTCTGGACTCTCAATTCTATTCCTTTGATTGGTGTGTCTGTCTATCCTTGTGCTGGTACTACACTATTCTTGATTACTGTAGCTTTGTATTACGTGTTGAAAATGGGAAGTGAAAATCTTCCAACTGTGTTTTTATTTCCCAAGATTATCTTAGCTATTTTTAGTGCCTTGTATTTTCATAAGAATTTTAGAGTTAGCTTGTCAATTTCTGCAAAAAAGACAGCTGGAATATTGATAGGGATTGTATTGAATCTATAAACCAATTTGGGGGTAATATTGCCTTTTTTTTGGTTAGATTATTTATTTATTTATTTATTTATTTATTTATTTATTTATTTATTTATTTATTTGACAGAGAGAGAGACAGCGAGAGAGGGAACACAAGGAGGGGGAGCAGAGAGGGAGAAGCAGGCTACCCGCTGAGAAGGGAGCCTGACTCAGGGCTCGATCCCAGGACTCGGGGATCATGACCTGATCCGAAGGCAGACGCTTAACAACTGAGCTACCCAGGTGCCCCAGTATTGCCATATTAATAATATTAAGTCTTCCAATTCATGAACATGGGATTTTTAAAATTTAGTTAGTTCTTACCTTCTTTCAGTGATGTTTTGTAACTTTCAGTATACATATCTTACACTGCATCTGTTAAATTTATTCCTAAGTATTTTATTTTTTTAATTCTAAATGGAATCATTGTCTTAATTTTATTTTTTAATTTGTTCATTGCTAGAGTATAGAAATAGTTTATTTTGTATGTTGATCTTGGATCCTGTAGTCATGCTGAACTCATTTTTTAGTTCTAATAGTTTTTTAGTGGATTCCTTAGGATTTTCTATGTATAGGATCATGTCATCTATAAATAGAGGTAGTTGCTTACTTCTTCCTTTCCAATCTGGATTCTTATGCTCTCTCTCCTTTTCTGTCTCTCCCCTCCTCTCCCTTCCCCACCTTCCCATTCCCTCCTTTCCTGTTTCCTTCCCTCCCTTTTCCCCTTTCCTCCATTCTCCCCTCCTCCCTCCTTCACTTCCCTCCTTTCTTCACTCTCCCCCCCCCAACCACTTTTTTCCTTAGGCTTTCTCAAATACTTTTCTGTATCTATTGATATGATCATGTGGTTTTTGTGCTTTGTTCTATTAATATAGTGTTTTACATAGACTGATTTTCATATGTTAAACTGTGCCAGCATTCCTGGGATGAGTCCCACTTGGTCATGGTGTATAATTCTTTTAATATGCTGCTGGATTGTTGAGCATTTTTGCATCTGTATTCATAAAGTATATTGGTCTGTAGTCTTTTCTTGTGATTTCTTGTGTTGTCTGGTTGTAGTAATTAGGGTAATACTGGCCTCATAGAATGATTTGGGAAATGTGTCCTTCTCTTCTATTTTTTTTGGATAAGTTTGTGAATGACTGATATTAATTTTTTAAATATTTGTTAGAATTCACCAGTGAAACCCTCTGGGCTGGAGCTTTTCTTTGTGGGATATTTTTTGATTAATAATTCAATCACTTTACTTGTTACAGGTCTATTTAGATTATCTATTTGCTCTTGAGTCAGCTTTGGAATTTGGTGTCTTTCTAAGAATTTGCCAATTTTGTTTAGGTTGCCTAACTTGTTGGCATAAAACTGTTCATAGTATTCCCTTATGATCCTTTTTACTTCTCTGAGTTTGGTAGTAATATCCCTCTTTCATTCCTGGTTTTGGTAATTTAGATCTTTTTTTATTTTGGTCAGTCTAGCTAAATTTTTGTCAGTTTTGGTGATTTTTTAAAAAGATTTTATTTATTTGAGAAAGAGAGAGAGAGTGTGTAAGAGCATGAGCAGGGGGAGGGGCAGAGGGAGAAGGAGACTCCCCACTGAGGTGAGCACAGAACCTGATGCAGGGCTCAATACCAGGACCCTGAGATCATAACCTGAGCCAAAATCAGATGCTTAACTGACTGAGCCATGCAGGCGCCCCAATTTTGGTGATCTTTTTAAACAATCAACTTTTATTTTCTCTATTGTTTGACTATGCTCAAGTTTTATTTATTTCTGCTCTAATCTGTATTTGGGCTGAGTTTGTTCTTCTTGTTTTTTAAGACAGAAAGTTAAGTTATTGATTTGAAATCTTTCTCCTTTTTTACTGGAGCACTTACAGCTGTTTCCCTCTGAGCGTTCCTTTAGCCGTGTCTATTCCTTTTTGGTACATTGAGTTTTCGTTTTCATTCACCTAAATTTCAAATACATTTAGGAAGGTGTTGCTTAATTTCTGCATATTTGTGAATTTCCCAGGTTTCCTTCTGTGATTTATTTCTAGTTCTATTCCATTATTGTTGGAGAACATACTTTGCATGATTTAGGTCCTTTTAAATGTATTGAGGCTTGTTATATGGCCTCACATATGGCCTGTCCTGGAGAATGTTCCCTGTGTACTCGTGTGGTGAGGTTAAGGATTTTAGGGCTGATCAAGGAAAGACAGGAACGTGAGATGGCAGTACTGCACAGTAATATTATAGGGCCATGTTTTGCTGGGGTTGCAGGAGAGGGGAAAGTCCTTCCCAGCAGGAGGCTAACAGGGGAAGAGGGAAAGGGAACTGCCAGGGAGGAGGGGAATGGAGAGGGGGCTTATGTGTCCAGATGGTGTCATTCAGTGGCAGGATGGGGAGGATCGGAGTCAGAGAGCACCAAAGGGCAACAGAGGTCTGGGGTCTTTTATGACTACAAGGTTTGTCTTATCTATGGCTAGTGGATATTTGGTGCAGTTTTGCAGGGTATGCAAAGCATGCGAGTTCTAAATGGCTAAAAATATGATGATTTTGGATATGTAAGAATTTGAGTTTGGCTTTGAGCTAATGGTACCAATTTGCTGTGAAAAAGTAAATGACATAAGGGCCAATATACAGGGGCCATCTTTGGGCCATTTATAGAAAAACTTGAGAAAAATGTGTATTCTGCTGTTGTTTGGTGGGATGTTCTGTAGATGTCTGTTAAGTATAGTTGGCTTTAGTGTTGTTCAAATCTAGTTCCTTCTTGACCTTCTCAGTATTTGTTCAATCTATAATTGAAAGTGGGGCATTGGGGTCTCTATTACTGTTGGATTTCCGGTTTCTCCACTTTGCCCCCTCTCTGCACATTTCTCCCACCTTCTCCTTTGCCAAGATAACTCTTTCTCGTAACATAAAAAGTTCAGGATTTATGGTGGTGGTCTAGCTCTTCTGGGCAGGGGGTAACTTTATTGGTTTGGGGGTGGTTTTCAGTTTAATTTTTCTTTTCTAGCTTTGCATCACATTAGATGATGATGATGATGATGATGATTGCACATTCTAATCCTTTATTGGACAAGAGTTTAATGGCATTAGGCCAGGAGATATGATAGGGACCATGCTACACTCAGAACCTCTCCCCTTTCAATTTCAGTAGCTAGTGAGTGTTAAGCTTGTGAAAAGTACAAAAGACTAAAAAAGAGTATTATGACTTCCCCATACCACCTCCTAATTTTCCTGCTTATTTTAAAAGGTGTAAGTAAGTATACAATGACCTGGTTTTCCCCTATGTTAACAATTTTAATGCTTTAAAAAATGTATCAAAATCAAATGCTTTTCTCCCTTTTCCCTGTTTTTGGAACCCCTGCTTTATTGGCATCCTGAGCACAATGTTTTGCCCACCATGGAATTAGATACTACAGGGAAGTCTCCTTTGCTGCATAGGACCTGGGTGCCAAGCATCTGGGCCATGACTACCACTCCCTCCTCCCATGCCCATGTGGACTTCATCAAAACCTTATGTATATCCTCTTCTACCAAATGTCTGTTCATGTCTTTTACTCATTTTCTAAGTACATTGTGATTTTTTACTGTTCAGTTTTGACAGTTCTTTATATATTCTAGATACAAATCGTTTGTTAAATATGTGGTTTGCTAGTGTTTTCTCTAATCTGTAATTTGTCATTTCATTCCATTAACAGGTTCTTTTTTCCCCTCGGCTTTACTGAGGTAGAATTGACAAATTGTAAGATATTGAAGTGTATGATGTCATGATTTGATGTACTTTTAACAAGATCTTTTGGACACTTAAAGTTTTAAATTTTGAAGAGGCTTATTTTATCAGTTTTTCCCTTTATGGATTATGCTTTTGGTACCAAATTTAAGAACTCTTTGCCAAGTACTAGGTCTTGAAAAAATAAGTTTATCTTCTGATTTTCTAAAAATTTTATGGTTTTATGCTTTATATTTAAGTTCATGATCTATTTTGAGTTAATTTTTGTATACAATGTGGGGTTTAGGTTATTATTTTTTTGCCAGTGGGATATCCACTTGCTCTAGCACCATTTGTTGAAAATGCTATCCCTATTACATTGTATTACATTTACATCTTTGTAAAAAATTAATTGGGCAGATTTGTATGGGTTCATTAATGAGTTCTCTACTACTGTTTCATTGATCTGTATGTCTATTCCTTCACCACCACCACACAGTCTTGATTACTATAGTATAACAGTAAGCCTTAACATTGGGAGGATGATTTCTCCCACTTTATTCTTTTTCAAAATTATTCTGGCTCTCTTAGAGCCTTTACCATTCAATATAGATTTTGGAATAATGTTGTCAGTGTTTACGAAGAGGCTTGCTTAGATTTTGAAATAAGAATTCCATTAAACCTGTAGATCAATTTGAGGAGAATTAACATCTTTACAATGTTGAGTCTTCTAATCTATGAACATGGTATGTCTTTCCGATCTTGCATACCTTGAAGAAATCCAACATGGTTGTAGTGTATTATTCTTTTAATACATTGTTGGATTTGATTTGTATTTTGTTGAGAATTTTTGTATCTAAGTTCAAGAGAAATACTGGTCTATAGTTTTCTTTTTTCATGCTTTTTTTGGTCTAGTTTTGGTGTAGGACCAGACTAGCCTCATAAAATGAGTTGAGAAGCATCCCCTCTTCTATTTTCTGGAAGGAGTTGTGTCAAACTGGTGTCAATTCTTTAAATGTTTGGTGGAATTTTCCAGTTAAACTTTCTGGGCTTGGACATTTTGATTTTTACTATTATTTTAATGTGAACTTATTTGTACCCTGAAGAACACACAGGGCTCAGAAAGACTATGTTCAGGAAGGTCTGGAGAAATTTGGGTCTCACTTAGTGTTGTCTGTCACATGTATATGTGTCACATTAGACTGTGAGCTTCTTCAGAGTGCTCATAGTGTGTTCGTCATCAGTGGAACCTCAGCACCTAAGATAGCACCTGGCACACAGTAGGTTGCTCAGTGTAAGATTGTTGAATAATTGAACGAATTCTCAGCCCTAGGATTGTGCAGATTGGAAGCCTGATGCTGTTAGAGAAGACTAGTGAGGAGAGGGCAGCTTGGAGGTGCTTGAGTCCTTCCTTGGAGGTGGAAAAAAAAAAGAAAGGAGTAGATAGTATTTATGGCTCTATCTTGTCCTCCTATCTGTCTGAGCTGCTACCACCCAGGCTCTGATCACCCATACCAGCTAGAGCAACCCATTGTGCTCAAGAACCTGAAGAGCATGGGGAGCTGGTGCAGTAGAGGGTTATGTAGGGGATAGGACTAGGACTGGCTGTAGACTGGTGCTCTTTCCTGCTGTGGGTGTTTCCTTACACAGGAACAAGCTATGAGAATTATATTTCAGAATTGAGGATGGACAGGAGATGATGGTGTATTGAGCTTAGGCATAGTTTATAGAGTAGTAATTCCTTATTTAGAGTTGAATAGTCTCAGGTTTGCAGAAGGAATCAAATTGCCTAGGTCTCTCTGAATTTCAAAAGCTACCCCAAGGTGTTTTCCACTTGTAGTGTAGTTACTAGTTGGCTAAGTGGTTTGTTTGATATCCCTTAAATTATGCAGTTTTAGAAGATTTTCTGCCAGAGCTACATTTGTGTGTAGGTGCACATAAGAGCACATACTATGCATGAGTAAATGCATAGGTTTTTAGGTGTGTTTCTACTGAGGACCCAGTTACTGAGTTCTAGTGTTTTGCTTATTTCATAGCATAGCAGAATGCCTGGATTGTTAAATAAGTGATTATTTTTTAAAGAAGATTTATTTATCTATTTGAGAGAGAGAGAAAACACACATGAGTTGGGGGGGCAGAGGGAGAGAGAGGGGAAAAAGACTCCCCACTGAGCCTGGAGCTAATGCAGGACTGGATCCCAGGACCCTGAGATCATGACATGAGCCAAAACCAAGAGTCAGTCACTTTAACCGACTGAGCCACCCAGGCACCCCAATAAATGACTATTATTACTCTGTACTGGGACATCTTGTGGCATTTGAGTCCTTTGATTTGTTCTTCTAGCACCATTTGTATTAACTGCTATCTTTAGTAATTGAAATTTTTTTTAGCACCCACATATCTGCATCACTCTCTGGACAGTCATGGGCTGCTTTAAAAAATATTTTATGTTGAATTGCTATTTGTTTCTGAGCTAAATGTTGATCCATTGTTTTGTAATTGAGAATTTGGGAATTTTATGGATTATAAAAGCAATGGATCTTATGCTAGGTTTATTGGTAGTATCTAGAATAATACCTTCAGCATGATAATTGCACAATACCATACTTGATTGGTCAATATGTAAAACTGATTATAAATACTGAATTTTTTAGACTGTGTCCTAATAGAAGATACTCTGGTGCAGCTCACTTGAAAGCATCTTTGCCCTGATCCTAAGCTCAACCTGAACCAAACGTTCTATTTTATATTGAGTTAACTACTCTCTCCTCTGTGCCATCCCTGGGCGTGTATACATCTCCCTCTTAACACAGAGTATTAGAATTATTTGTTTACATGCCTTTCCCCCTTATTGAATTGTTAGTTCCCTTTGGGCAGGATCCATCTTATCTCCAGTGCCTAATATGATTCCTAATTCAAAATATAAGCTGAAGGAGGAGAATCACTTTGTATCACTACATAGAACAGTGCCTACATGCAGGAAAGCATTCAATATATTATTGAATGAATAAATTCATGGCAATAGTTGGTGCTCAGTAAATCTTTGATGAGTTAATGAATTAGCTTGCAGTGTGCTTCATTGGCAAAAATCACAATCATAATCCAGAGGTAGTAACTGCATGAGGGATACATATGCCTGCATTTGTTTTTCAAGGTGACCCTCTTCCCTCATCAAGAACATTGAACACCTGATAGTAAACAAGAGTTGAAAGTAAAAAATCCTGTCAAATTGTCATTGGATGAGAGAACAGACAATGAGGAATGGAGGGTGCTACTAGATAACATTAGATTCTTTTTAACCCTATGAATTTCAATACACCGATGTGTGCACATGGATAGAGCCTTTGTCCTTCATGCACTTAGGAAATGCTGCTCAAAAGAGTTTTATAGATTTGCTCTTGTACAACAAATCATTTCTCAAGTTATTTAGGAAAGGGAAGAGGAATTACATGCATAGTAGATACGTAGTTTTCAGATTTTTTGACTTTTCTGTTTCAGCTGATCCCCTACTTGCAGCCTTTTATCAGTTTATTTTTATTTTTTATTTTTTATTTTTTTAAGATTTTATTTATTTATTTGAGAGAGAGAGAATGAGAGAGAGCGAGTACATGAGAGGGGGGAGGGTCAGAGGGAGAAGCAGACTCCCTGCCGAGCAGGGAGCCCGATGCGGGACTCCATCCAGGGACTCGATCCAGGGACTCCACGATCATGACCTGAGCCGAAGGCAGTTGCTTAACCAACTGAGCCACCCAGGCGCCCCCTTTTATCAGTTTATTAACAGATCATGGATCATCTTAGGAAATGCAGAAATCCAGTGTTCTTCTGATTACCTGCTCTCTTCTTCCAGTAATGGATGGACATTCATGTTTTCATCTGCCTGTAAAAGAAATCTGATAGTTGGAAAAGTAATTAAGAATACAACATGATTATTTCAATAATAATAAATATATATTTCATATATATTTGAACCATCATGCCAAACAGAATGAAAAATCACACAAAAACCTACCTGCCCTGCCCAGGCATGTCTCATTGGCTCATAGCTGCATCCAAGATGGGAACAGTATTGGAAAATCCATAGAGAGGCACGACGGCAGGAGGCAGACATTGGAATGATGCCTGCGCTGCTGGCTTCTCAAAATATGACTGAAGAGGCCGTGTCTGGCATTCGCTTGCTCTTCAGAGCTGAGGCTTTTCCTTCCCAGTAGATGGGAAGGGACTTTTGACTTCACTGGAGGGGGAGCATTCAGATACATCAGTGTCTTCCAGATTGCTGCTTTCCATTAGTTTTTGATGCATTGTACATATTTCCCCCTTCTCATTCCTAATTCCTTGGTTTACTATCTCCTTTCTTTTTTTTATCTTTTTTCTCTTTTTTGCCTTTTACAGGGTCCCTGGTCTCTTGTTCGAAATGCTTAAAATGAGTGTTAGCCTTGATCCATGAGCATCTCTCTTCTAGTCTAGTCTAGAGGTGCCTTGTCAGAAGGGGGTCTATCTTGAGTTTGTGGAATCAGATGAGAAACAGTCAAGTAGCAACTTAGAGGAAAATGGAAAGGATTGTCGATATAGCCCAGGTAGTGGGCAATATTGACTTTTGGTGCCAGAAGACTTTGAAGTACTGTAGAGAGGTCATGGATGTATGTTCAGGAAGCTTTTAAAGTAAATCAATAAAATGCTATCCGATAAAGGCTTCACATGAATGCCAGGAAAATTTTCAGATTTGATGGGGACACTCTGTTGCTCTCACATATTACCTGTGAGTATATACATATATACATATAACTGATAAGTTATAAATATATAATTGTAATTGTGATTATTATTATAAAATAATCCCTCATATAAGCTCCATAAGAACAAGGATTCATGTACGTATCCCCAGCGCTTAGAACAGGACAAGGCACATAGCAGATTCCCAATAAATATTTGCTAAATAGATAAGTGCCACCATGTTTCTGTACTCTAGTCCTAGGTGGACTAGAAGACAGAATTTGTTGTCCGAAAGGCCTGAGTTTTAGCCCTGGCTCTGCCTCTTAGGAGCTGTCTTTCTAGCCCCTCTGAGCCTTAGTGCCCGCATGCACTTCATAGAATTTCTATGGAGGTTCCCACATAAAACGATGAAGCGTTTGAATGGACATTATATGGTTGGAGGTCTGTCTGTCCCCTTCTCACCCTGATGCCCGTTTTTCACCGTCCCTTCGCTCCCCCCTGCCTTCCAGCGAATATCTTTCAAATCAGGGCTCTGTATCTAAGGGTTAGAGTTTTAAGTGGAGAAGGAACTAACATTCTTGGAATGGGTTCTTTTCATTACAAAAATCTCAGGAGACGAAAAGCACAACTGTAAGGCTCATGAACCTTAGGTTTAGAGCAGTGCTGCCGAGTAGCTGCGGCTGAACTGCTGAGAGGAGACAAAAGCAGGGAAGTCCTTTGCAAAGCCTGCCAATCTCTGCCTCCCTGCAGGGTCTGCAGTGGTAAAATGTGTAGGAGATGTGAGGCACAAGGCAGCAGCCAGGTGGTATGCAGTGGGGGCGGGGGTGCAGGGGACACTTTCCTGAGTCACTTAAGAAACAGACCCTTCAAACCATGGGAGGGCTGGAGCTCAGGACAGGGCAGGTGACCACTCTTGTACATGGCCTTCCCACCTCCTTCCACTAAGAAGAAAAGACAGAAGACAGGCAGTAGGTAAAACAGGATGTAAAGTTTATATACAAGAATATAATGTTTATCTGAAATATTTACAGTGTTGGTTAAAGCAATATTTTTACAACTTTTAAAGGTCAACTACTATGTATATTACAGGTAAGCTACAATGGTTTAATTTGCAAAATTAAGTAAAAAAATGTTTTAAACAAAGCTTAAAGTACTCAGGTCAATTATAGAATCTGTTTTGCCCTTTATTCGAAGAACTCATGCTATGATGGTTAATGTGCTTTTGATAAATGGAAGTACTCTACCCAGAAATGCAGTACATGCTACTGTGGTAAGTCCCCAAGGAGGGTGTAAAATAGCAGGTGAATTATTATAAGACTTAGGCTCTGAGTCTCAGGCTGGAGTGGAGAGATGTTGAGATAACAGCCAGCTTTATCTCAACGAGGTTTGTGACCCACAAAAGTTTGGGCCAGGTAGGAAAATGAAGCCATTTGCACGTTACAGCAACCTCAGCTGAAAGTGAAAGTCAGTTGACCCAAACCAAACAGAAAAAAACAAAACAATCAGACCCAAGTCACAGTTGTACCTATTCAAAACTAAAGTGAGCTATTTTAAAAACTTCATAAAAATATTCATGATTTTATTAGTTTGAACATTTCTACAAGATCTGGGTGGGTTTTTCCTGTATATGAAAACAGCTATTCGTGCCTGAGGCCTCCTAAAGCCCTATAAGTCAGGAGATGCTGGGGGTGCAGACGTGCAAAAGGCAAGGGAAGCTGCCCCAGGCTGGCGGCTGGAGCCGCAAGGCCTGTGCTTGGGAAATGAGAGCTGAGGACCCAGAGCGGAAATGGTCCGCCTGGCCCTGGAGCTGGCCTGGGGGGCCGACTAGCACTGCAGCTTGCGGATGCTGCGGGAGATGCGCTTGAACTCTCTCTGCCCCTTCTGCCACCGCTTCACGGAGGTGATCACCAGCTCCCCACCCAGTTTCTGTCCCATGACCAGATAGGGCGCATTGATGTCATTCATCTCTTCGCAGGTGCACTGCAAGCTGTCTTTGAGCCACAGCACTGATTTCTTCAGGTCCCTTTCAGACACACCATTCAGCTTGTAAATGGTCTTGCTCTTGGTCTCCAGGATGATTTTGGTATCTCTGTTGATGTAGGTTATCTCCTTCACTTTTATTTTCAGTGCTACGAAGACAAGAGGGGACAGAATCACACCAGTTGTAAGAAGGGAATACGGTCTAGAGTGGGAGCTTTCCTCACCCCATTTCATTTGTGTGATTGGCCTGGGGGGGAGGGAAGAAGAGCTTCCTGCAGCTAATGAGACTGTCAGGGGCTGCAGGTTGGGGGGGGGGTTGGGAGCTGGGGACAGCAGGTGGCTTCATTTCTAAAGCCTCAAAGGGCTTGCCAGGCACTTTATTTCAAATCAGCCATCCTTTCAAAAAATCTCTTTGCGGGACTCAATTAACTTTTCTTTCTCACCGCCCTTGTGTTCTTCTTGTGTTTGTACGTAGGTTGCATGTGGTTTGCGCTCTCCTCAACAAATGACTTCCCCTATTGGAAACTTCAGCATGAAAAGAAATGCCTGACTCTTAGGTGAAACGTGATCCTTCTGTGGCCATAAACTTTAAACTCAATTTATTACGTTGGAGAGGTTTTTGGACAAACCTGTAAGGAAATTATATCACCCAATCATTGTTTTCTAAAGAACAGACTATAGGGAAGGAGAATTGATCTTACAGCAGCTGCATTTGATTTGGTAAAGCAACTAGGAGAAAAAATATCCAAGACTCTAAGAGCACAACGTGTTTAGCTGTAAAAGTGTTTTTCTGAAGATCTCATTCTCATCTGCTATCATTTGCCTGTCCAAGGCCAAGGCGTTTATAGATCATATATGTACCGTTTCCAAAATGTATATGTAGACTCACTAGAATGCTAAGACCAAAAGTAAGTGGTTCACTATAAAAGACACATTTTACAGTCATGAACAGTCGGCTTTGGGAAAGAAAACCCTACAAACATACGTGCTGGAATTAAATTTCAAGACTCCATGAAGGCAAGGAAAGTGTAGAATTTTAAGGCTGGAAAGGATCATTCGGTTGAAATCTCTTGTTGATACACAAAGAATTTGAAATCCAGAGAAGTCAGTGACTTACATGAGGTCACCCAGTTAGGTTGTGTCCTGGCTAAGTCACGTTGTCAGAACGCTGGTCCCCAAACCTCCTCCTCTAACACTATTGTGGTCTCTTAAATTTCTGGTCCTGTTTGGGACATGAACATGCCCAATTGTAATGTAACCTAAGACTCTTAATGACAATGACAAGTGCTCTGTATAGATGATGTGTGAATGGCACTTCCTGACTTTGATGGAGTTTAATGCATTATTTAAATTAGTCATAGAGGAAGAGGGTTTGTGTGTGTGTGTGTATAACTGCTTTGTGGATCTCTCTCTGTCTCAGAAAGGGAATTTGACTAACCATGGCTGTTCCAGCCAACCAGGAAATGAATGAAACTCAACCAGAGAAATCAAGGATGCTGTGATTTGGCCAACGATTGTTTTGTCTGATGTGCATCTAAACCGTAGTACTGACTTCTCAGGGTTTATGGGACTTAAGTCATGGAATAAGTCACATGGAAATGTCACATGTTCCTGATGTCTCTGCATCAGGCCTGGGGTGGGAAGGTTACATGGTGGGAGAAGTGATTATATATTACACAGATAGAACATTTGTGATGGAGCACCTGGTCAAATTAAACATTCATGAGCTCCACACATCAGAAAACCATTACTTTTCACCAGGAGGAAGATTTATTGCTTATCTTTTTCTTGCTATAAAATAATCAACTTTGCAAAAGCTCACCATGCGAAAACAGCAGGCATTTCCTCCCTGGATTTTCAGCTGGGGCCAAATGTAGGGAATCAAAGCCCTAAAATAACTTTTCCTGCCCTGGAAGATGTGAGTGGGGATGCAGGAAGTGGTAGGAGGCAGGGGTAATGGTAATCTGATCCAAGAGCGCAGGTTGGATGCATAGGCAGGCAGCTCTGGGCTATTCTTTTCTGCACCGGTAGGTACTTTTACCATTGCAATAAGGAGGCCTACATTTTCCCTGTACTTCAGGAGTGTAGTGGGGAAAGAGGGTGATGCTTTCGTGGATGATTTAAGTAAATTAGATTTCTACCCTTGTTGCTTCTACCCTTCCATTACTTTTCAAAGTATAGAGGCAATATAGAATGCTGCTTATAAACCAGGAGTATATGATGCACTTCCTACAGTTCAGGTTCATTATCCCTTTTGGGACAAAAATTAGTGTGGGGAAATAGAAAACATAGCTGCGAGGTAATCTGTGTGTGTGATACCTTAAATGTGATGATATCCATGTTGTTTTGAAAGGCTTTCTCCTCTAAGGAGAGAGAACACTAGGATACACACACACACACACACTTTTTTGGGGACCTGGGTCTTGATAGAACATCCTTAGGAAGTGGGTCTTTTGTAAGGGAAGCCATAAAGCAAGTATTAATGTGTGTGTGTGCGCGCACATGCATGTGCCCTAATTTCAATCATTTTAGAGCCCCATGATATAACCAACTTTTTCATGGAAAGTCAGGAGAGAGATCTGGGTTAAATCTAGCGCAAAGGACGTAAGCTACCAGAAGAAAATGATATTTTATATACATTTCAATGCACATTGTATTAAAATTATATTTTTCTATTTTCCCCTCAATCAAATCTTGTAGCATGGAAGCTCAGACGTGTGTTTTGGTAAGGCTCTGGAGATCTGAGATTGCTGCTACCAGCATGCCTGGCCTTCTCTACTCCTTACAGTTGTATATATTTAAATACAGACATTCGAAACCCTATCATCCCATTTGTGGTTCTTCCTGAGGGGATAGATTGGTTAGGACTTAGGATTGCCTCCTTTCTTTTTCCCTTCCTTGGCAGTGTGAAGTTTTTTCTAAAGCTATGGCTGTTCTAGGATCAGCTAAAGTTAAACCCAGGACACTTCTGGAAGAGACCCAGGGTTGTAAGGAACAGTGATTGGATTGTTTCCAGAGTTTCAGGGACCTGATCAGGTCTGAGATTGCTGGGATGGTAAGTTGTAAGGAGAGAGTGGGAAGGCAGCCCCCAGCAGTGAGTGCTCAAGTGATTTCTCTCAGTTTCAAGGACTTTGTTGAGTACACAGAAATGTTAAATACAGATCTGTTAGACCCCATTATTGTTGGATAGAACAGGAACCATATCTGCTTACCAGTAAGTTCAACCTTCTGCCTGAATACTTTTAAAGGATACCAGCCTCTCAAAAACATCAAAAGGTGCCTACTCTTGGAATGGGATGAAGACAAGAATGTCCCAGTGAATGTCTGGGTGAAGTTCATGGCCACTCCTGACTCCAAAGTTAGCACTGATTCTGTGTCTAGCTGCCCTCACCTTGGGGCCCTCAAGACAGTGGAGAGGTGCTGATGAAGCTATGTGTGGACAGTCTCCATTCCTCTTTCCTTTTAAATACTCTCTTAAGGGTAGTGACCTATACACTATGAACCTGGGTAACAAATCACACACATTATTGTCCCCAAGCACTATGTCATATGGCACCTTTCATGTATTTTGCCAATGTAAATTCCTAAACTGTATTTCTTCTTCTTTTTAAATTTAAAGAACTCCTCCCCCCAAATTATTAACCAGTACCTTGGATGTAGTCACTAGTCACATAGTCACTAGTGATGGAATGCAAAGGAGCAAAGTGTTATGGGCTATGAATAAGGTAAAAATATTTGATGCTGGAGTAAATTTTTATTTTTGGCTAACTGAATGCCTTGAATCTGTTTTGCTGAGGCTAATATTTACATGTTTCTATTCTTGGTACTCATATCAAGTGACTGAAAGAGAACATGGCCCCAAATTATGCTTACTGGCAAGAAAAGCCAAAGTGAAATGAAAAATGTGCCATCGAAAATTCCTAATTTGAGTAATTCTCATTATTTGATTATTGCTTAGCAGAACAACGAATCTCACCTAAAAAGATACAACTCAGGGCAAGATAGTTAAATAGGGAGGCAACTGTGATAGAATAAGGTAGAGGACTTTGGGAAAGATGAGCTATGATGGTATTTTACCCTAGTCTTATCCAGTAACATCTTTATTCCTTTAAGTTTTACTAGTAAATAAAACTTCTGAATGTGAAATCTTTTGTTGGTGGAGGTATATTACTTACCGAAATCATTTTTACAAAGAGTTTCCATTATGTCGTTGTCATCCTCATTTTTATTTTTGCAGGCTTCACATACCTTTGGAGCTAGAAATGTGAAAAATTAGTAAATTTGCTTACAAGGGAAACAGCAGGTGGCATCTGTAAACAACTCAAAGGGGCTTATCCAGACAAGAGTAGCAATTGTATGGTAAGACCCCAGCCTCTGCCTCCTTTGAAAAGGACTACTCGTTCCTAAGAAAGTCTTCCATGACTCCTGTTTTTTGATGGGTAAAACAAGAATGCCTATAGTTGTGTTTAATAAATGACGAATCACCCCCCCCCCACCAAAGAATGTTGTGGGCAAAGTGTACAGAGGGATTTGGTTTTTTACCTCTTCCTCCCCACCCCCAAACAAATTCTGTCCCTGAAAAAGTTGCTCCCAAAGCCTCTCTGAAGAATCTCAAGGGGTTTTGGAAAATCGGCTACCACAAAATATGGCCACAAGATTGTCTTTTTCGGCTGCAGGACACCAGTGCAGCTCAGTCTCTGCTGGCCTCTTCAGGAGAGTTGTGTCTCAGGGAGGTCCCTTCACGATATTTTCAAGTCTGGACAGGGAGAGGTGGCTAGTGCTTATAGGGGTTACCTAGGGGCTCTTCCCTCTTTGGAAACACACCTCAGCAACTACAGCCGCCTGCTCTCACTGGTTCTGCATCACCCGTGTGCTTTCTGTCAAGTGTGTGGCTGAGTCAAGCTGCTTTTATTTATTTTATTTATTGTTATCTTCCTCCCTGGTCAGGTTCTTCTTGCTCCTCTTTGTCCATTTCAAACTCTCAAAAACAAACAACCCTCCACCCCCCAAAAATCCCAAATCAAAAAAACAATCAGCCAAACAAAAAACCCAAAGCTTTTTCTGAAGTGAATCATAATTGAAGCAAACTGTCTATGGGGGTCTGACCAAATGCAGGAATACGCGCTAGCACAAGGATCGGAGAGCCTACTAAAAGCTCTTCTAAAAGAATCTGGTTTGGGGGGAAAAAAGAAAACATACTATTCCCTTTCTTGCATTTATAAATGTGCTAATGCTAGGTCTAAAATTTAGGTAAAATTTGATTTTCATTAACAAGAAATTGAATTTTTACAGAAAAAAACTTTGTGACTCATGATGTAAGAGATATGTATCAAATTAGAAAAATTGCAGGGCATATTTTGAAGACCATAAACTTTTATTTTGAAGGGGGAAAATGGCGATTTGGAGAAATGTAGTTTATAATATTGGTGCTGATGGTGGAAAGAAATAAAAACAAAAGTAACACACATAAAACTGTCCTTAATTCCTCTCACTCAAACAAAATGAAACATTTCCAATTAGGAGCTCTAGGAATGTATATAAAATGTTACTAACCTGTATTGGTTGGTCTGTGGTATATGTTGGACAAATGTTTGAAATATGCCAAACATTTGCAATAAATTAGAAATCTAACCAATAAGATGATTGCAAACTCGAGGTGCCTGCCAGGAAAGATTGCTAAACAACTGTGCATTTTCTTTAACCAAGGATGGCTATAGGAAAACAATTAAAGATTGAAAGAGAGAGGCTGCTGGAGCCCTGCAAGGGATTAGGAAGCTCTCTTTCCATGTCAGGGGGACCTGAATCAGCTCAGATACATTGTGTATGTTTTTCTTTCAAGAAGAATATCAAGAACCCATGAGGTTTTCATTGCTTTTAAGGTTTTTGCACAGGACCTCCCCCTCTGTTTTCTAAAAACCTGGGAAACTCTCTTTTGCACGATTTTCTCCAGTTAATTAAAACCATTCCTAAGATATAGGCAGATTAGTGATAGAAAAATGATTCCTGGAGATTCCCTTTATGACCCCTTCCTTAGACACCCAAGCAGTACAACCAGTGCTCAATCTTCAACTTGCTGCGAGCCAGTCCGGCTCTTATTTCCAAAACCTGAGTCGGCAAGGAACAACAACAATACCTTAAAAGACTATCTGTGCGTTTTGGCTATCCTGCCTGTATGGGAATGTTTCTGTGCCTAGAATTCTGCCCGGTGGTAAGAACGTGTTGCATGAGGCTGGGCGAGGAGTCCCTGGCCAGGGTGCTCACTACCAACTCCACACAGGACCACTTCTAACGCTCTCAGAATTGTGGCCCCAGGGCTTAACATCTTTAAAAATAACTGCATATCTCTACGGAAAAAACGCCTTTCAGTTCTTCGTTTTTTCTTTTTTCTTGTTAACTGTCTCTAAGAAAGCAATTGGTGTAACTCGGAAGGGAATGAGAGGCGTGTGTGTGTGTGTGTGTGTGTGTGTGTGTGTGTGTGGTGTCTCAAATTTGTCACGATGACACACGAGGGCAAGAAGAGCGTCTGCCCCACCTGAAACTGGCACCCCTGGCGGGGACACAGCGGGATGTGGGGTGTGGGCCGCGACATTCTCCCCAGAAAGCCTTCAGCGGACCTGGGTGTGGGCGGGGAAGTGGGGCCGGAGGTGGGGGGTGGCGATACGGGGAAAGGCTTACCTTCCTCGGTGGCCGGCAGAAGGTGGTCGCTGCTAGCGAGAGGTATGCAGAGGTCGTTGTCCTGGGGGAAACGGTCGCACTCGAGCATGTCCGGCCAGGGGAAGCCGAAGGCGGACATGACGGGAGCGCAGCGGTCCTTCACCTGCACGCAGAGAGAGTGGCACGGCTGGATGGTTTCGTCCAGGTCATCGAGGCAGACAGGGGCGAAGAGCGAGCACAGGAACTTCTTGGTGTCCGGGTGGCACTGCTTCATGACCAGCGGGATCCAGGCGCCCGCCTGCTCCAGCACCTCCTTCATGGTCTCGTGGCCCAGCAGGTTGGGCAGCCGCATGTTCTGGTACTCTATGCCGTGGCACAGCTGCAGGTTGGCCGGGATGGGCTTGCAGTTGCTGCGCTTGTACGAGAAGTCGGGCTGGCCAAAGAAGAGCCCGCGCGCCGAGCCCAAGCAGCAGTGCGAGGCGAGGACGAGCAGCAGCAGCGAGCCAGGGCCCTGCGGCATCGTGGGCGCGCGACCCCCGCGGGGCGGAGAGCGGAGTCGGGGAAGCGGGAGGCAGACGGGGCTGAGCTCGACCCGGCCGGCTCGCTCTGCTCGGCGCGGCTCGGGGGCCTGGAAAGCCGGCGGCCAGGCGACGGGAGCGCCGAGACGCCGGGCGCGGGGAGGACTGCGCGGGAGAGACGCTACGCTGTCCGCTCCGCTTCGCGCGGCAAGCCCGAGCTCAGCTCCGGGGGGCTCCGACCCGGGGGAGCAGAGTGAGCCGCTGCTGGGGCCCAGCCAGAGTTTTCTTGGCCTTTTTTATGCAAATCTGGAGGTGGGGGGAGAAAGGGAGGAGCCAGTTGAGAGTAATCCGAGGAGGGGTGGTCACTACTCTTTTGGTCTGGTTTTCCCTTGAGAATGCCCCTCACGCGCTCCCTGGAAGGAAATTCTGCCCCCACCCCCTTCAGATGCTGCTGATCGTGTGCTCCAGGATTGCTTCAAACAACAAACAAACAAACAGACAAGCCTGGCAGCTGCGCGCCACGGTGGGCGTGCGGAGCGCGGGCTGCAGGAGATAGGGTAACGGCGGCGGACGCGATGTGCGGCCTCGCCACCAGGTCCCGGCGGGAACGCGCTCCGCCCCCTGCGAGGCCCAGGTCGGGGTTTGTTTGACCCCGGCCTGAAGTTTCTGCTTCGACCCCCGCGCTGCGCGGCCGAGCTGCCTCTCTCGGAGCCGAGAGCCGCAGCCCTCGGGCTCTTTGTGCCTTCGTCTCGCGCCCGGGATCTGCTCGCTCGAGGCCGCCTCCGCGAGCTCGGTTTCCTCTCCCATCTCCAGCCACAGTTCCCAGCCTGGCCCACCTCCATACGGTGTGATTCCCCGTGCCCTTTTAAAAATCAGAATTATAAATAAAGTCGTGCGAGCAAAACTTTTACGCGGAAAAGGAAATAAAACGTTGGGGTTGTTACGTTGTTGGAGTAAGTCTAGATTTTGCCGTTGTGGAAGTGCCTTTGCAGAATCTCGTCAGAATCACACACAACTGCCCACCATTTCCCGGTTTTGGAAAAGAGACCTGCCCCCACCCCCCTTCCATAAATGAAAGGAATGGCTCAATGCTCGAAGGCAGTGCGGGCCCTAACACACACAGGCCCTTGCGGCGCGGCGCTCAGGAGAGCTGGAGTGTGGGCCCGGTTTGGAAAGACTAGTGCCGGGCCCATACGACTGGCAGAAAAAGCGTCAGGTGGGCAGCCTGGGAAGGGGTAGGGGCCAGAGGAAGGAGCCCTGCCTAGAGATCCACGAGTGCTAGTCGTGGCCTTGGCAGCGTTGGTTCCTTCCTCCTACACACGCCAGCGGGCACCGAGTGTGCAGAGGTGGACAGGCCGGCCCTTGCTCTCGGGGAGCCAGGGCTCTTCTCCTGCCCTTGATGACTGCAAACAGTAAGTTTACAGCTGGAAGCCGGGACTTGGGTGACAGGAGAGGGAAGGGCTGTGTGCGTGTGTGTTTGTGTAGGGGGTCTCCTTCTCCCTAATCACCCAAGTCTCCCTGAGGGGCAGGTCGTCTCCGCCCCCTCAGCCTCCCTCGCGCAGTGGCGGTGCTGATCCAAACAGATAATCCCCCGAGAGCGATCCCGCCAAGGTTCCTTCATATGTAAGGTAGTGCATTGTTATTACTTCCCGGCCTCTGGGAGCTATCCACAGGCTCTGCCCGCAGCTTCCCTATTTCCCTCCTTCCGGAAAGAGGCAGAGGCCTAGGCGGCCTCCCAGGTTCAAGTCGTCCGGCCTGCATTGGGGTTCGAGTGCTTTGGGGAGGCGGTTAAATGTGTGGATGGGGAAAGCCCACTTAGTGTTATTTCCGACCCCTTCCTGGCCGTAAACACATCAGGAAAATCGCCGTCTGGAGGGACAGCATCTTCTGGGCTCCAAGAATCTATGTCCCTAGAAGTCCAGCTTCCATGTTTTCTTTGACCCTGGTGATCTTCTGGGGAAGGGCCTGGGGCGGCAGCAAAAGGCCGCTCTTCCACGGAACGAGCCCTGGGTCTTTTCGTTTCGTTTTTTTTAAAGTTTTTATTTATTTATTTATTTATTTATTTATTTAAAATTTTATTCTTATGTTAATCCCCATACATTACATCATTAGTTTTAGATGAAGTGTTCCATGATTCATTGTTTGTGCACAAACCCAGTGCTCCATGCAGAACGTGCCCTCTTTAATACCCACCACCAGGCTAACCCATCCTCCCACCCCCCTCCCCTCCAGAACCCTGTTTGTTTTTCAGAGTCCATCGTCTCTCATGGTTCGTCTACCCCTCCGATCTCCCCCGCTTCATTCTTCCCCTCCCGCTACCTTCTTCTTCTTCTTTTTTTTTTTCTTAACATATATTGCATTATTTGTTTCAGAGGTAAAGATCTGAGATTCTTTTCGTTTCTAACTAAAGCACCAAGAGGCCTAAAACCCCCGCTCCCCAACGCAAACTGTTTTGAAGATAAACCCCAACTAAACGGAAGCACACCGAATCAAGTAATTAATCAGAACCTGAGCTCTGGGAGATGCTAGGATTTAGGACTTGGGCCTTGGGGCGGGAAGGGGGCTCTCCCGCCTCCACCGCCCCCAGCCCCAACGCCCTCCCCTGGGGTCGTCTCGGCCCTAGCGCGGGACCAAGGAGCCCGAAGCCGGTCGGGCTCCGGTTAGGCCGGGCGCGGCCGCACACCCAGGAGCCGCCCAGAGCCGAGGCGCTCCGCCGGCGGGCGCGGCCCCAGGCATTGTTTTCGCAGCCCGCTCAGCCCCACTCGCCGCCAGGGGGCGCCGGGAGCCGCGCTGGAGTCTCCATCGCCGCCACGCGCGGCGTCCCGCTTTGACCTGTCAGGTTCCGAGGCCCGCGGAGCCCCCATCGCACCTGCGCCACCCAACCTCGATCTCATCCTGCGCGGGCTGCGTCTTCCTTCCCCACCTGGAGTCGCGCCCCACTCCCTTTCCATTCAGCCATCCCCCCCGCTCCCTGCATCCGGCCAAGCGCGTGTCCGCGAGAGAGGCGCGTTCACGAGACCAGATGATGGCGGGGAACAAGAAAATAACCTCCCACAGAGGCCGGGACGCGAGCAAGGACCTCTGCCTGTGTGAGAGCCGCACGAACGCCGATGCTGGGTGCTGGGTGACAGTCTCGGCGCGCCTCCCCAGCCGGGGTCGCTGTGCCACCGCGAGAGATGCGCGCACGTGGTGCAGCTCCGCGGCGGCGCCTTCGCTCAGCACTCGTCGGCTCTCCTGGCTGGCCCTCGGGCCTATGGGCCTCCTCGGAGCCTTGCCACCTAGCAAAAGTCAACAAAGGCTTTTTCTTTTACAAACCGAGGCCAGTGCCTACCCCTCCGCCCCTAGTCCATTCAGTACTGGCCCGTTTTAGGAACGGAAACTGTAATCACCCAAACCCGGGATAAGCGGTGGTGGGTGCTCGCTTCTCTAAAGGCTGAAGTATTGAGCCGGGCAATCTGCTTAAAGGGGGCTGCCCGTGAGTCCTTGGTGATGGGGTTGGCCATCTTCCCCCCCCCCCATGCCCCCCCCCCCCCCCCCCCCCCCAGTGAACGAAATCCCACCCAAATGCTGCAGGCCTGAAGAAGAGCCTCAGCCATCCGTGTTCTGGATTTGGCTCCGCTTCCCTGCTTGAGTGTTGCCTGTAGTCAAGGCACTGAAGAATCCCCAGGCACAACCTTCCCGCCAGTGTCGCCAGAACGACTGGGCTGTGCTAGCTGCAGGTTTCTGGGCAGGCAGGGCCCTCACTGTCGTGCTCAGAGGTTCAGGCCTGTGGCTGGGGCCTCTAAGCTGGGGGCTGGCGGGCCCTGCATCGGCGGGGTAGGAGCAGAGAGCCGGGGAAATGGCGTCTCCCAGCCCGGCCCGCGAACACGGACTCTTCCGAGAAGGAGTGCGAGCGAGAGGGGGGAGAACCACGTGTACAATATGCCGGTTTCTTGACTCTCAGAACCCAGCACCGTCTACGGAGGGCCAGTCTTCAATTGGAAACAAGCTTCTGAGCCCCCAGATGACGGTACCACTGACGGCCTTTCCTTTCGACTAGAAAGCTTGCCTTTCGACGCCCCTTCCTAAAACGCACGGCCCCCCGGGAGGCTTTGAGCCTTGATGGCCGGCAAGTCCTGAGTCGGGAGGACACAGGTACAAAGACACGGCGGGTGCAGGCTGGGGAAGCCGCGGGAAGGACGACCCGCGCCGACGCTAAGAGGCTGCACTAACACACTGGCTGAGGGCACCCCGTCTCCTGAAATCCTCACTGCCACCCGACAGGTGGGTGTGGGTATTATCATTTTGCAAGTAAGTAGTCACGGGGACACTGAGACACGAGGGGTTAAGTAACTGGAAGCGGATCACACAGTGAGGTACAGCTGCTGGTATTACGCGTGCCGCCGCTGGGTGCATTCCGGCCCGGACGGCCTTTGGGGACGCGTCTAGACCTGCTGGGTGTCTCCAACAGCGTCGTCGCTTGGCTGTCATCCGCGCGCAGGCCGGCCGCATGGGTGACGTCACCCCTCGTCCCGGGGCTGGGGACTCGGGCCTTCCCGGCTCCTGGCAGGACCGAGAGGCGCTCTAGCCCCAGCATCTTTCCGTGGGATTCGCGGCAGCCATCTGGGGGCGCCATTTCCCAAAACAGAGGGTCCCTGTAGGGTTGCAATTCGGTTTCCTGCAAGCAGTTGAGGTTGTGAGACTTTTGCGTTTTTAGAAGTTGGCCGTGAGGCTGGCTGTTTTGGGGGGTGGGGGAGACTAGTTTGTTCTTTCGCCTTTGGCCTTCTCTCCGCTCGCGCTCAAGAGCGAGGGCGCGGACTGCGGCTGGACGCGAAGCTCGTCGCCGCACGCGCACGCGGGTCAGGTGCCAGCCGCTTCCCCGCTGCGCACCGCAAGGGAGGCGACGCGGATTTCGGCTACCGAGGTCCGGGCCTGCGAAGCGAGAGCCCTTGCCTCGTATTTTAAGAAAACAAGAGTCGATTCGGAGGACCAACAGTTTACCGATTGCTAACCCGAATTCTGGCGCCTCTCTGCTTCTTTCAGGTTTCAAGGGGCCCGCGGGCCCCCGTTTGGAGCCGAGAAAGCAAACGAAGGGCCTAGGGGGGTTCGAAGTCGGTGCCCTCTTTTTGCCAGGAGGGGCGAACTGGCAGAGGAAGGGCGCGCGGGAGGGGCGGCGGAGACCACGCCTTTGGTGCGCGCTGTGCCCGAGCCCTGGCGCAGGGCGCGGGGCGACGGTTCCCTGGGGCTGAAGCGGCAGCTGTCCCCGGGCCTTCCCCGCCGGCCACCTGGCGGAGGAGGCGGCCCCGGAAGAGCTGGAACTGCGCGACTCAGTGTGAGCTCTCTGGTTGGTGGGTCCAAAGCCAGTGTGAACCCCCCCACCCCCCCCGCCAAGTTCCAGAGGCCTCTTTTGAACCAAGTACGGGGAGTTCGCTCTTTGAGAAAGGCTTGAAGGCAGTGGATGGATACTTTTAGAGCTCACTAGAATGATTAAAAACAGGCGCTCCAAAATGATAAAAACAAAACAAAAAACAAAACAAAAACCAACCAACCAAACAAAAACCAGTTTCACTCCCAGTGATAATCTACTGCAAAAGATCATTTTCTTGCTCTTCCCCAGCCACATGAGTGTTTTAGTCAAACACCGGTTTGGGAGGGATTGAGAAAGATGTTTTATAGTATACTTTCCTTGGGCACATCATGGAGGCTGTCTGTGGTTGGTGCTTTGGGAGAGACTCAGTTCTGTTTCTTTTCTTGTTACCTCAATGAGAAAATGGCCCTAGACATTTGGGGAGAAAGAATGGGGCTAGGGCACGGCATGTCCTACTTGCATCCCTGGACTGCTTCTGCTTCAAAACCCAAACCCAAACCCAAAAACCCAAAACAAAACTCAACCCAGCAAAACACCTGGGGGCAGCTCGGTGACACAGATCTCTCAGAAGGAAATTCCATTTGTTGAGGGCACACGTCCTTCCCAGCAGCCTTTTGTTCACAGCACAAGGTCTCAGATTTGCTGAATCAATAGTAATTTCTTGATCTTTGGGGTTCAAAGTTTTGAAATTCGTGTCAACTGTGTACATTTAGTTTGTTTGGCACTCTTAATTAAAGAAATATTTATTGAGCACCTCATATGAGGAGGTGCAAGGAGCTCTGCTGGATACTTTTCCTTTCCTCTTCCCTGTCCCTTTCTTTCCAATTTTCCTGTCTCTTTCTGGGGTCCCAGCAGTTTATTGCTCACTGATGTGTTGCAACTGCTGATGAGACTCTTGAAATGAAGCATCTCCTAATTGCTCACATTAGGAAATCCTGAATGGAAATAGCAAAATCCCAAGGCCATT
This sequence comes from Mirounga leonina, assembly GCF_011800145.1. Lineage (NCBI taxonomy): Eukaryota > Metazoa > Chordata > Mammalia > Carnivora > Phocidae > Mirounga > Mirounga leonina. Next base: position 32,040,584 of record NW_023270454.1, on the reverse strand, counting down.
CATAGAGGGCGGTCCAGAAGCCACAGAGTTTCTCTGGGAAGAAAGTCCTGCTCCATTGTCTGATTTGAACAGCAGGGGTCACTGGCTAAGCTAGTGTTTCACTCTGGTGGGAATTTATTGCCATCAGATAAGAACACAAAGTCAATACAATACAGCCTGTTGGCTCTAAAGCAACAGATGGAATCTGTGTTCCTGCACACATGTACAATCTTTCCAGAGACAAATCCCAGAATAAAAAGCCCTTTGTCATTCTTCCTGAACTGACTTTAGGGACACCTTTCCATACTCTGAGTATTCGTTTGGGTCCTTATAATGGTAGATTTTTATGCCGCCCAAACTAAGAAATTGGTCAGATTCATTAAAGTGATTCATCCTTTTATAACAGACTCAGTTTCAGTAAACCACAGGTATTCGCAGCAACAAATAAATCTGTAAATTAGAAAGAACATTTGCTTTTGGTTGATTTAGTGTAACCTGTAATTTCAAACTATAGTATTCAGCATACACAGACTCAGCCCTCTGACTGAGTTCATTGGCACTAAATGTTAACAAAGTTTCACTAGTAAGCCTAATATTTCTTAATAGTTTGTAAATCTCCAGTGGTACAGTGGGGAGGGAAATATTGCAGAGAAATAACATTTCCAAATGTTAAATTGGGTTTCTGGTAGGTGGCCAGTCTGTGAAGTGTCTAGTGATCATCTTGGCCATGTTGTTCAGAGCTTTGCTGTTTTCCGTTAGTTTCCTTGAAATCTTAATTAATTAAAGAAGTTCATAACAAGTTCTGCCGTAGAAAAAAATAAGGCAAAAAAGAGTGCTTTTATGAGTACATTTAACTTATTATTATTGGTACTAGTTCAGAAACATTTTTCCATGTCCAAGTTTGTCTGGATTAGAGCTTCAAAATGAACAAGATTATCTAAGGTTTTCTATTATCAGTTTTTCCCTGGAATAAATACTGAAAACATGTCTTTAATTGCCTTTTGCTTCATAGTATTAAGTTGAAAACGTTTACTTGTTATGCTAGTTATGGGTCCATTCAGAGGAGTTGAGTGTAGTGGGGATAGAGGGAAGACTGGTGGGGTGGGGGGCGGGAGATCAAGCTTGTTTGTACACAGCCTCAAAATCAGATTTCTTTCATTTGGAAATAATTCCCTCCCCCCCGAAAAGGTGTACTGTTTCCTAGGATATTCTAGTGGTATCTGAAAGACTTGGACAGGTAGTCACGGGACTGATTTCTGTGGAATGTTATCATGTCACCACAGGAAGGACAAATATTCTGCCCTGCTCTTCTCTTTAACCATAGATGATGTAATTAGCAGCCTAATACCTTAAAGAAGGAATTTCTCAAGTTCCTTGGGTTTAATTCCATCCATCCAATCAAAAGATTATTGGGCCTCTACCATACACTGTGGGGGTTATCAAAAGGTCCTTGCATGTAAGGGGTTTATGGTTTAGTATTTGTAGGTAAAAATAAAATTCCCACTTCTCTGCTTTAGCTTAAAGGTGAAGATGGCACATATTTCTGAGGGCAAAGACTTTTTCCCACTACATTTGGATAAAAGGATTTTTCTCATAGAGCAAAATATGTGTTGCTGGGGAAAGGAATAACAAGGCCTAGGCATTTGCAGATCATGTCTGAGAAACTTAGTTGCTTTTTGAATTGTGATAGAATATAGTCTTTTATATTCATAAGACTTATTAGAAAGCAATCAGAAAATCCTTCTGTAAAAATCTTGAGAGATCTGTTCTTTGCCCTCATTTAAGACCAGCTTAAACTAACAAAGGGATTAAATTCTGTCTAGTTTATAAATTTACTTTCAGAGAAGAATATTCAGTGTCTTAAAAACCCTAAACTGTAATAAATACAGGGGAAATTCTCATTAACCACCAGATAAATGATGTATTTTTTATAGTTGCATTTCCCAAATCAACAGCAGACAACTGATTAGAAGACTGAAGGCAATGGATTGAAAATTAAATCAAGTTAAATGAAACTTTCATTTTCACTCATGAATTGGTTTCCTCCCCAAAATGTTTCTTTGTTGTTTACAAAAGTAACCCATGTAAAATATTCAGGCAACACAAAATTATAAAGGGGAAAGTGGAAATCTCTTTAATTTTACTGCTTGTATCTACAGAAAAAAGTGAAAAATTGTATTCTTTTAACTTAAGAGAAAATGAATATATGAAGCTTTGTAAAAAGGCAATCAAATGACACATACTATTTGTAACAACTTTTCATGTTAAGAAATGGGGATTATGTCTTAATAAATTACCTCTGAATGTAGTATTTGAACCATATCTAATTTCATGAGTGGATTTTTCTGTATTGATGTTTCCTCTCCAGGTTCTTACCGGTTCATAAGTGGTACTGCTTTTGTAGTGGTTGAGTTATGCATATCGTGATTAAGATGGGTTTGGGCAAGCACCTCATTGTCCAGATTTCTCCTAACATAGAAGTTTGATCATAATTTCTTCTGGCATTTGGACAGGTTGGCTACAACTCAGAGGCTGTATTTCTTGTATTTCTCAATGTGATATTTCCCATATCAGCTTGGTTGAAAAGAGGAATTTTAGATTTGCAATCAAAAAAAAAAAAGCAATTGAGCTTTTCTCCTTTCCTCTTAACCTCAAAAATGGTGTGGTTAGAATTTGAGAAGGGTTAGCTCTTATTTTTCTGAACCATTTTTTCCCATTCATGTATTTCAAGTATCTCTTTGTGCAGAGAAGAAAGTACTTTGGGAAGCAGAATTTTCTGGTTCTTGGAGAACATACTTGGAAGGCTCATTTCTGCCTACAGTGAGGGTGATTGACAGGGCAGGTGGGGAAATGTTGAGTCCATAGCTGAAGGTTATTGCTCCATGATTTTATGTTGTTTGGGAGAGGAATGTGTTCACACTCAGAAGGGGAGTCTCAGAATAGACCTGACAGACTCACACGAGTAGTGGTCCTTTTGTTCATATACTTGTGCCCATGAGACCTCTGCTAAGGATCTTCATGCTGGCATGAAATAGCTGAAAACTCTTTTGTATATTGTGTCTATCTATGTTCTACTGCCAGAATTAATTTAGCTAAAATAGATTTTTGACTTACAAGATATAATGGGCTGTTTTTTATGTGCAAGGATGATCTGATTGAGTATCGATCATTAAGATGTGTACCATCCCTTGCTTTTATAGAGGTAGAGAGCATGTACACAGATTTATGCAATTTATTTTTCCAGTGCTCCTTGTAACCACACACTAGTAATCATTTTTTAGGATGGTCAAGTTAAAATGATGTTTGGCCACTGGCAGAGTAAGTTGACTAGTTTACTCAGAAATTACACATACACCCCTGGCGTTCAGTATGATGCAAATCATGATAACATATAATACTGTATCAGTCAGGATGGGCTAGGTAACAATCATTACCAAACAACAGAAGTTTGTCTCATACTAATGCAAAGTTTGCTGTGGGTTGGGGGGCCTTCCAAGGCAGCTGTTTTCCCAGCTTAGCATTCCCAGCTCCTTTATTTTATGGTACTTTCATATCAAGATGTGCTCCCATAATCACTTAGCAGGCGGAGAGAGGGCTGGTGAATCTGTTACTAGAAGTTGAATACTTCCATTGGGAAGTGATGCATGTTACTTTCACTCACATTTTGTTGGCCAAAATCAGTAAGAAGGCCACCCCGAACTTCAGAGGGGTAGAATGTGCCATCATGCCATGTGGCTGGAAAGGAGAAGAATTGGACATTAGGGAACAGTAGTAATGCCTACCACATATATAATACACGTTTCATGTCTAATTCCACGCTTTGTATAGTGCTTAAGCTACTATTGCTGATTTATAATTGTCAAGTAATGAGTAAATACAGTTAAGGTTTATAGATTGATATGCTGTAAGTTGGGGTTAGTGAAAAAAATTGATAACTGGCAAATTATCACCTGAGCCTCTTGTATGGTTATATTTTGATTTGTATCAGAGCAGACTCTGTATGACATTTAGTTAGGTAATGATCTGATTCCACTGCATTTGCAACTGGCTTTATCAACTAACATTAAGAAATAAAAATAGTCCGGGGCGCCTGGGTGGCTCAGTTGGTTAAGCGACTGCCTTCGGCTCAGGTCATGATCCTGGAGTCCCGGGATCGAGTCCCGCATCAGGCTTCCTGCTCAGCAGGGAGTCTGCTTCTCCCTCTGACCCTCCTCTCTCTCATATGCTCTCTCTCTCTCTCAAATAAATAAATAAAATCTTAAAAAAAAAAAAAAAGAAATAAAAATAGTCCACTCTTATGAGAACTAGAGAAATATAAAGCTGTTCCCTGGAACTGAGAAACCTGAGCTGATGGGTCCTATACCAGTTCTTCTACATTTCTAATTGGCATTATTAATGAACTTTTGTAGGTATTTCCCTTAGAACCACCTATAGGAAATAAGAGCACTACCTGAAGGCCATACTGAAGGAAATATGCTTAAGAATATTTACATTGTTTACATTTACAGTGTTTACATTATGTAGCTGAGGAAGAAAGTACTTACAAGCGTGTAGCCTGGGAGAGTAAAGCTTTTTTTTTTTTAAGAAAGAAAGTGATTTTCTGAATTAATTTCTTTTAATAAAATAAAATCTTTGAGCAAACTGAAAGGTGTTGGGGCTATAGCCAGAAATCCACGTTGATGGTATATTTTGTATGACATGCATTACTGTTCTTCATGGGTTAGGTTTTTTTTTTAAATTTTAAGGTGATCCAGCTATGAAAATATGTTCAATGAAATGTAAATTGCCAGGAAATTAGATAAAGACGGTAGCTTGAGGGAAGAAAGATAAAGGAACCCTTTAAGCTATTTTGATGCTCTTGTTTTCCATGGAAGAAGGAATGCCAAAAAGAGGAAGAACATGCTTCAAGACTCCCCAGGGGAGGGGAGCCAGTCTTTTTTGTCACAGAGGGGCAAATGAAGATTGCAGATGTTTTCTTAGATTCTCTTCTTCAGCATTGTCACAAGCCAAGAAAGCAAATCCTGAGGTTTAACTTGAGATAGGTATTTCTATCTTCTAGGTGATATCAGCTTCTTCCAGGCTGATGGTAAAAACTCACACCACATGGGGTTTGAATCTGACTTCATGGCTTTCTAGCTGTGAGATTCCGGACAAGTTACCTAAACTCTCTGTGCCTCAGTTTTGTCACCAATTGGAATACTAATGCACTGAGTAAGGGTGAAAGGAGTAAAGTACTTAGAAATACAGAGTAAGTACTTTATGTAAGTGCTATGTCTTATTTTTTTTCTACTACGTAGTCATTAGTTCATCATGTCAGCCCAACTCCCCCCACAGAAGCTTCCTCTGGAAATTTATCACTTATCATGTAGATGTAACGAAGTGTTAAGAGACTTGCCCAGGTCACAAATAAAGCCCCAAATCACCAGGAGAGTTGGAGTGCCACTCAGCTCTGAAGGACTGGGCCAGAAATGAACTCGCCACTGTCATCCCAGAAAGGGGAAAACAAATCTTACACTTCACGCACATTAAAAAGAAAACTGGTCTCACTAAATTGGAAAAAGATTCAATTATTTAAAAAATGTGTTACTGTCATTGGAATTTGAATTTTAAGTCGAAATTATATTACAACATAGATGACAAGTAGTTGAAATATTAACTGAGGGAAACAGTTTTGGCACTCCAAGAAAAACCCTTGTAATTAATCTTCACTGGTAATCTCCTCAGAGTAACCATTACTAATTAGAAACATGCTTTGTCAAGCCATCCAGATTCTAAGCCTGATGATGGCAGGAGTATATTTTTTTGTACCGCCACAGCCCCCAGACTAAGTGGTATGTTTTGCATGCAGCAAGTGTATAATCAGTGTAGTTTGTTACTACTCTGAGTGAGAGCTAAACATAAAATTATACATTTAAAGCAAACACAGAACAGAAGGAGTTCCTGGAATGAAGCCATTCTCCTTTCCAATCACATGGAGTTGTTGAGAGACAATCCAAGTGGAAAGAGTGAATTTGGTTCTGACAGGGTGAGCCACAACATCTGGAGTCTGGCCCTCCACCCTGGGCCTTGACCATCTCCTTCAAAAACAGTAGACAGATAGAAAGATGTTTTAAACAGCCTAAGAGTGTCACCTTGTAAATTCAACTAGGGCAAAGTGACTAGCGTTTTGCAGATGAGTTCATTCTGAGTGTTATTCTCAGAATAAAGACATTTAAATCTCTTTGGATACAGATGATATAATTATCAGCTTTTCCATCCCTGTCTCTACTGCATGTGCTGATCAACATGGTTCTATTAAACAGTTTCCTGGTCTCTTAGAAGGCTAACATGCTTAGAGGTGTTATTTTATTACGTGATTAAAACTTTGTGTTACTTTTTAAAAATTGTGGTAAAATATAATAAAATTTACCATTTTAACCATATTTAAGTGTACAGTTCAGTGGCATTAAGGACATTTGTTAGTCTTTTAATCAGAGTGCTATTCATGTTTTGGGGCATGTACTGCTCATTAACACTTTTACCAAAGAGGGGTACAGAATAACAAGGGCACCCTGATCCCTTAATGGGTTCTCTTAGCAGCAGCTTTGTGAAATGATTTGGTGGCCTGGGAAATAAAGTTTATTGACCAAAATGAAAATGTTGTATTAACAACAGCCATTGTGTTTGCTATTCTTTTCTCTCAACAGAACTGGTTAGACTGGCTAAGAACTTAATGCAGATTACAGTTCCCCAAGCTGAGTTGACTCTTCACAACCAGCAAGAGTAGACATGGATCTGCTGACTCTAGAGCCTGTCAGGAGATTCTAGAATGCTGCTTTCTTGTGGTTGCTGCAGCTGTTCAAAGACCATCTCATATCTCTGTGACCCTGACAGTGAAGACAGGGGAACATCACCCTCCTTCTTCTCCCCGGAAAAACAACTCCCAGTCCATTTTCTCCCATTCGGTAAGATCCTATCAGTCCTCCAAATTCCATTTCAAATACTCATCTCCAGAAAGTAGGGACAAGATGATGGCAGCAGTAAGAGACCATTAAAGAGAACTAGAGGAGCCAAATGAAGCAGGGGTCAGAGGGAGTCAAGTAAAAGCATTTAAGAACATTTGTTTTAGTTTTAATTTCTAGATAAGAGACCCCCAAAGTATATTTTCGATCATGGGAGTGATAGTTCTCTTCCATGGAGAAACTGATGTTTGTAGAGAAAAATGATAGAATTGAAGTGTTGGAAAAGACGTTCGAGTTCAGCTAGTCTCTTCTCCCACCCAGTGTGATATCCTTGATAGGGCTTCAACTCAAATTCTCCTTGAATGAAAAGAGTGATGGGAAACTCCCTCCTAAGCTCTTTTTCAAGATCATCGACTCCCCTTACCATTTCTTGCATTCATCAAGCAACTCTGATATAGGGAAGGGTACTGTATTAGCTTGCTAGGGCTGCTGTAGCAAAATACTACAGACTTGGTGGCTTAAACAATAGGAATTTATCTTCTGGAGGCTAGAAGTCCAAGATCAAGGAGGCAGCAGGTTTGGTTTCTCAAGGCTTCTCTCTTTGGCATGTAGACGGCTGCCCATTTGCTGCCTCTTCACGTGGTTGTCCGTGTGCATGTGCACCCGTGATTTCTCTTCCTCATCTTATAACACTAATCATATTGGGTTAGGGCCCCACCCTGACACCCACATTTCATTTAATCACCTCTTTAAAGACCATATTTGACTAGGAGATCTTGAAGGACAGGAATCCTGCCTTCTCTATCTTGGGCTGCCAGAATCTAGCACAGTACCTACCACTCAGTATTCAAATGAATCACAACCAAATGAACTGAAATGCATCTCTTTATTCATTGGGCTCTCCTGTTGAAAGCCAAAACAGGATTGGATCAAAAAGTTTGGAGAAACGTGAGAGAACATCCTCATGATGGTACTTGGACACATCAGTACTTTTGCTGCTTTGAAACTGAGGTAATTTTCTATGTGGTTAAGTACCTGATCCCATCAGATAGGTCTTAAATGTATGACTGTCTTTTGAGATTTTATGTCCACCACTAATGTGATGAGTTTTCACGGCAGTTGAAGGGCATTCATATTGGAAACAGGTGCCGACTGGACTGTGATGGTTTCTCATTTCCAAACAGCTAGGGGCAGATAATTGCAGATATTTGATAAAGCCAACAAGTTCACTCTACATGGTTCAATGAACTGCTCTTTCTATTCTGTGTAGACAAATGTTACCATTATTTATTTTTGATCTCTGAGCAGGTTATTATATTTTAGATTACTTATATTCAATGAGGCATACTCTTTCATCATTATTATTTCTTTGCCCTCCTCATTTAATGATATTTACAAACTCTTAGGTGTAATAGGTTCTTATTTAGCAGCAGAATATTTATCCTGCTTTGACTAACGAAGCATCGCTCAGTTTCACCCATCATTGACTGCTCAGTTGGTGGAGCTTGCATCTGGCTTCCCTGTTTCTCATTATGTATACTTTTTTCCCTAATGTCACAGATGCCCCCTTATGTGGGGACACTTTCATTTTCTCTATTTGCTTCAGCTTCTGTTCTGATGTTCCTTCTTACTTCTTATATCACTATTAATTTCGAAAGGTCAGTTGTTAAGAATATGTCTACCTCCATAAAATAAATATTTCAAGGCATATATTATTTTCATGTTCACCACCAGTTGTTTTTTTTTTTTTTTTCCCATTTGGACCTAATTAGGTGAATATGGAGGATAAAAGTTGTCCTTATTAAGCAAAATATAGTGGTGATTCCTGTCCTTGACCTTCTAATATCACACATCTAAGGATAAGGAAGTAGTCCTCTGTGACTGAGTATAAGGCCTAAATACATTCACATCCTGCGTTCTTGCTTTCCGCCATAGGAAATTAGGTTAGTGATCAAGAGAATGGCTGGCAGTCATGGGAACATTTCACTTGTTATTTATGCAGTAGTTATGTGATCATTTTAGTATTATATCCTGCGTGGCTTGTGGTTCATGGATCAGACTGCCTAATCCCTGAGCCACAAGGGACATCTGTGAATCCACTGTCCAGTTCCTAAACTAAAGGCACACAGGCAAAGAGACCATTTATTATGCACAGATCCTTACACAAATTAGCAGATGAAACTCATTTGGATATAGAGCAAGATTGATTTTGGGGTACCCAAAATGACATCCATTTCCATAAACACTTTATAAGATTAAAAAATGAGGCAAACCTTAATGGGATGTGAAAATTAATAATTATGAAAAATAAAAATAGTGACAAGCTAGTAAACTTACAACAGTGAAATTACTTTTGCCAAAGGAATAGGAAATCCTCAATAGAAATATTAGAAAAGCATGTAAGTAATCTTACTTTAGGGAATAAACAAGTAATGATGACCAATGTTTTATTTAAAAGAACTGCATAGAATTAAAATAATAATTTAAAATAGTTTCTCCATATGGAACTCACTTGACTGTTAGTCTTCCAGAAAATACTCAGAATAATACTTTGTTAATGTTCTTGTACTGATTTGTACATACCTAACTTTTTACACCTTTACCTACTCCAAGTGTATAAAATGTGTATATTTTTCTTTTCTTTTTTAAAAAAGATTTTACTTATTCATTTGACAGAAAGAGAGGGCACAAGGAGGGAGAGCGGCAGGCAGATATTATTTATTTATTGACAGAGAGTGAGAGAGCAAGAGAGGGAACACAAGCAGGGCGAGTCGAGAGGGAGAAGCAGGCTTCCCGTGGAGCAGGGAGCCCGACTTGGGGCTCCATCTCAGGACCCTGGGATCATGACCTGAGCCCAAGGCAGATGCTTAACCAACCGAGCCACCCACGCTCCCCAAAATGTGTATATTTTTCTTAGTGAGAACTGATAACGTGGTAATTTTAATAAACTTTCATATTATCAAAATTTCATATTACCAAAGTTTTGCAAGATTAGGATCCTGTTGCATTTAGCTGTTAGGAGAATGCAGGTAAGGGTATGTGATGGGTGGTGTGGAGGGAGCCATCAAGAGAAAGAATAGATACTTTCTTCCTATAATCTCTTCGTTAAATCTTGTTTTCGTTATAAAACTGAATACTGACATTCGACCCTTGTATTCTTGAGACCCTAGCTGTTGATTACCAGGCTCCTGTGAGTTTTCTGGGTGTTCTTTGCTGTGATAGTTAAGAGACAACAGCAACAATGGGAACTCCTGCAACAACACTGCAACCACGTGAAGCTTGTAAGAAACTTGTGGCCCTTCCCAGTGGACTGATGAACAGGTTTTCCCCCTCTGTCCCATGAGGTGATGACATGGGGACATTTTCAAAGCGGATAGGCCACCAAGATCAGGTCTCCCACTGAGTTAATTCACTCCTGAGAAATTTCGGCAAGTTACTAAGCAATTTTCTTTTTTTACAAGGAAAATTCCAGTTTTCTGTTCCTGGCTTGTTTTACACATCTCACTTGGCGACATCATGTTTAGCTCAGGCTCACCCCCGAGGGCTGCCACTGCACTTAGGACAGGCTTAGCTGAGTGACAACCTGGAATGATCAAGCACAAATAGATCCAACCAAATTTGGCTTCAAGGCCTACAAAACATAACACTGACATTAGTTTTCCAAGGGAAGTAAGTGGTTTTGTTAATTTAGTATCTGAAAAAGACTTGTGTATCATTTTCTAATATCCTTTAGATTGGCATTGGAGATTGGGAAGGTGACCCAGGTGGTCATATTACTAGAACATTTATGTTCTTCTTTGGCGACCATCTCCCCTCTGGGCTCCTGGGAGCAGTTTCCCGTGGAATGGAGAGCAGAGAGAATTATAATTATGTCTCAGCCAGGGTTCATCACCCAGTAGGGACCTGTATTTCTACATGTGCCCTTATAAATCTTTTAGCTAAATCAGGGCTCAAATGTAAAACCCAGTTCCCTAGGGAACTTTTTAATATAAACCAAAGTCTGGTTTAGGCTGATTTTTCTTTACCTTTGTGAAATGTATTTACTCATGACAGTTGCAGATTTAGTACAACGTCTTATTTATTTGCATTACAATAAAAACAAAAACAAAACAAAAGCCAAATGAACAAAAAGCAGAAACATCTCTTGAATACCTTATAACGTATAGATCAATTTCACATAAATTTATCTTTGAAAATTAGTTTAGAAGCTGGTAGAATATAGAGGAAGCATATTTCTGGGCAATGCTGCCATCATTATTTTGTTTGGTTTTGCTTTTTAGCAGAATAGTATTTACTCAAGGGGATAAAGTAATGAAAAGGACAGACTTGTCCTTTCTGGTTGTTCTCGAGTCCCGTGACAACCATGAAACCTGATCCCAATTCAGTTGGGCTTCGTACAGGTTAAATCCCAAGTAAGTAGTATTCTGGAGTTAATATCCTAAGGAATTCTACCCTGGTGTCCTGGCTATCCCAAAAGGAGGAGATTCTGTCTGGTCAGCACTCTAGGAGCCAAGCACTCCTTTAAAATCTGGGTTGGCTGATGCTACATGTCCAAGTCCAGACAGAGTGATAAATTACTCATAAATGAAAAGAGAGGAAAGTTTTTCAGTGATGGTCACTGGCTACGATCTTGGTCATTCCAGTTCTATAGCTCTTCTTCGCTGCAGCGCTTTTTTATATTGAGCATGTGATTCCCAATTTGAACCTCTGAATTTGAATGGCAGAATAAGTCACTGGAAGCTGTTAGCAAAAACTATGCTGTCTGGAAATGGTTCTTGGGAGCTCTAGAATCCTACAAAGAAATAATAGAAAACCCAGGGACCACTAAAAGCCATGTAAACTGCTGGGAAAAAAATAGCTTGCATTTTCTGGAGGAAAGGTGACTCTGTATTTAGGTAATCATTTCAGTTATGATTCTGCTTATTAGCTATAAAACCCAGAAGTCATAAGGTTAGTAGGAACCTTTCCAAAAATGCATACGTTAAATTTAAGGAATAAAGGTCATACATTCACAGAATTCAAAGTTTATTGGGAGGGGGGATCTGTCTCAAGTTAGAGTCTTTGTAGGGAACACTGGCTCCTGGCAGACTTTCTTGGCTTATGTGTTCTTTCCGTCTGTGTCAAACACGGCTTGTTCCTCAAACCAGCAGAAGCTATTTAAGCCTTAAGGAATGGATGCCCCTTATACTCTTCAGCATGTAAGCAGTAAAGGTATGTGTTCCATTCACCTAATTAAGAAAGGGCCTCAGCATGCAAGTTTGTAGTATTAGTAATATGCTTTTATATTTTAGTACACTTCTTATGTTGGAGTTATTATTTTTTTTTTGTCTGAGTGTTTTGTTGATTCACATTGAATTTCTAGCTTTTAATTCATTTTAGTACGAAATTGGTTTTCTGTTTTCAATATATACTAGGAACTGTGTTCAAAGGGCTGCAAAGGATGCTATAAATGAATAAGACAGAAGCAATACAAACAAAAAATTAGCATATGAAAAATTTTCAGTCTCAAGAGTAACAATAAATACACATTCAAATGAGATTTTACCCCTGGTGAAATTATCCAAGATTAATAAAAAAGAAAAAAAAGAGTGTTGGTGAGGTTATGATGAGAAGGCTCTTGTTGTATTGCTGTGTGGGTATCATAAGAGAGATGCAAACCAAAGCAAACCAAAAGGGAAGGATCAAGGTTAGAAACTGCAGGGAAAGTTTCTGGAAAGGCTAGCAGTTGAGTGAGGACTTGGGGGAGGGATAGAATTCAGAGGGTGGCAATGGAAGGCAGGGCACTCTGCATGATTAAATGTGGTACATTTTTGGTGGTGGTACCATGTTTTGGTTTGGATTAAGGGTGGTGCCATGTTTTGGAGATTTATCCATCTTGGCACATAAGCTCTAGCTCAGTCATTTTTAATGTTTTTACAGTATTCCATTGGATGAATGTAATTCACTCTCCTTCTGATAGATAATTAGACTGTCTCCAAATTTTTGTTGTCACAGACAATGCCACCGTGAACATCTTTGCATGTATGTTCTTGTGCATACTTGAGAGACTTTTTCCATGATATATCCTGGGGAACAGGATTGCTGAGTCATGGAGTATGCACTGGATAGTCCAAATTGCTCTTGAAGTGTATGTGCCAATTGAGGTGCCCACTGGCAATGTTGGAGGGCTCTTACTATCCCACATCCTTACACTTAGCCTTCACAGACATACATTTTATCAGTTTAATGGGTATGAGTGTGTATCATATTAATTTTTTTCTGTCCCCTGATCATAAGTGAAGTTCAAAAAATTTTTGTATATTAATAGGCCATTCAGATTTCTTCTTGAGCAAATTGCCTGTTTCCCCTCATTTCCTATTTTTTTTTTTTTAAATCTTTGTTGACTTATAGATCTTTATATATTCTGGATGTCATGTTTTAAAAAAATCAATGAAATGAATTGCATATATTTTTACTTCCTCTGGGTCTTGTTTTTTTAAACTGTTATTATGGTCTTATTTCATTCCAAAGTAATTTTAATTTGGGCAAAATTATCAGTCTTTTTGGTTATGGTTTATGCTTTCTACAACTCGTTTAAGAAATCCTTTCTTACCATATGTCATAAAGAGAGTATCCTAACATTCTTTCTGGAGATTTTGCTTTTCATATTTAAGTCCTTAATTGGCCTGGAATTGATTTTTGTGTGATACTTTTTTCCATAAGGATGTCCAACTTCCCAAGCCCATAAATAATTCTTTTTCTATTTTATGTATTGATCATATGCCAGGCAAGTTTATAAAGAATTCAGTGAGCAAGAACTGTGGGAACCCTTTCAGTGGTAAAGTGTGTGCATGTATCTCTGTAGTCAGAGGTATTCCAGAAGCTGCTAAAGGATGGTGAGTACAGATCTGATTGGGTTTGAATTCCAACTCTCACTTATAAACAAAGCAGGGTAAAAAGAATGCTTACAAAGTGAATCAATTTCAAAAAGTTGGTATTGAAATGAATAAAATTGGACAGAAGTTTGGGATGGAAACAGGAGCTGTCCACATCAATTTCAAATGGAAAGGCTAGAATGTAAGGCTCTCCACTGGACTCTGGAAATATTAGAATGAAATGAAGAGGAGTCTTGATAATACCAACCCCAAGAGCTTGACTATCAATTGAACAAAACAGTATCAGTGAGGAGCAAGGTGTGTGTAAACTATTCTTGGGAAAATAACTCTGTGCTGATCGCACCAGGACTTGGCTCACTCAGTCTCTTTCCCAGCAGGCTTTTCCCTCCCCTTTCCCTTTAAAATGGGTTGAAATGCTAAACACCAACTTTTCTTAGATATTTCTACCCGGGATGGCCAGTGATGCAAGGGTATAGCATTCCTTCCCATGCAGAAAGACAAAACTGTTGGGGATAAGGCCTTTAGTCCTCTCACCTTGTTGTTCCTGGAAACGATGTAGGATCTGGAAGTTCAGCAGCCATCTTGTGATCTCAAGGGCGGACTTGTGGCATTCTGAGCTACTCTTGCCCACCTGGTGTTTCTACCCTTAGAGGTCTTGTCGCCAGAGACAAATAAACTCAAAGCTGTATAATTCCTTGTAGTGAAGCCTTTTATTTTTAAAATTCATTTATAGTCAAACACATACCTACCTGATAGGGCTTTGATACCTCATTAATTAATTAATTAATTAATTAATTAATTAATTCAATATCGGTTATCCCTGGAAACATTTATAGTAATGGGCGTGTGTTAGTGAAGTGAGGGAAGATTGAACAGAGGAAGGGAAAGGAGAAGATGGTACATGTTCCTTGTGTATCTGGAGTTTAATTTCTAAATTGGAGAAATCAGACATTACCAGAGATTAAGCAGCAGTTTATGAGAAGTGCCCCATGTACCAATATTTGCCCCCAAGTATTCAGATGATCTACAAGCATTTGGGATTCATTGTGGCAGCTTGGGCACCACATGGGCATCTTTATGCAGCAAACACTTGGTCCTAACACATGTCATGTGTTCCTGAAGTCACATGAAGATGATTTTGTAGTATGAGATGTTCAATGGTGTATGTTGTACTATAAAACAATATATACTTATAGCCAAGGATCAAAGTTAGGACATAAATTCCTGGGGTCTTTTTTGTTTCATCTTGGTATTCCTCACCATGACTAATTTCTTGTTTGCACATTTCAGGGGCAATGTAGTTTGTTTTATTTCCTACTCATAATTTAATATAGAGTATACAGAGATATAATCTGACTTCTCACATTACTGACGAGTTCTAGATCTAAATTTGGCAGTGAACAGTCTATTCAGTTTCTAGTTTCCTGACCTAGATGAATGAATTCCATGGCAAGGCTAGGTCATGCACCTACCTTCTTTCCATAGAATGTACTTGGGTTCTGGTCTAAGGATGAAGACATGGTGATAGTGGGAATGGAGGAATAAGAATAAGGCATGACCATGGAAGGGCCCAGCCCTAGCTCATCCTTGGTCTAAAGAACCTCAAACCAGGAGGATGAGTTGGGAGTCATTTAGGATTGTCAGTTCTCCTTGAACTTCATTAATGTTCCTGTGAGGCTATTATCAAGCATTTTGCTGGTGATCCTGGTCTTGGCCCTGAAGGTATGGTTTGTGACTCGGGCTGCCCTGTGGCCTATCCCTGGCACTTTCAATCTGATCAGATGTGGGCTGAGGCTGTAGAAAAAGCAATTGAAAGTGAAAGTGTCAGGGTGCAAGGTTGAGGTTAGGGGAAGTTTATCAACTCATTACTATGGTATTGAAATATCTTCCTTTGGAAAACCCTCCAATTAAGACTTGCATGCTCTATTCTGCTAAACTTCTTAGACCAGGGTGGTTGAACTATGGGAATAGGATGCCTTGGGTCCTCAGGCTTTGATCTCTAGCTCATGGAAACACACTGTGGGATGATATGGTTTTAACCTATTTGTCTTTTCCCCCCTTTTTTGAGCATTCTCCCTCTTGATTAAAAAATGCCATGCTTATAAGATCAAAAGTTTGTGATAAAGATTTTATTTTTATATAAAGTCATTTAAACTGTTTGTTTCAGAGATTGCTTAGTCCGTCTGTGATTATCTCAGTGCAGCTTTCCTTGATATACACAGAAGGTTTTGAAAAATTCAATGAATCCCAGTGTTGGTTAACATTAGAATTGGCTCATGCTGAAGTTCATATTGACCTCAGAGCACCAGTTTATCTTTTGATGTTGTTTAGACTTTGGGGAGGATAGATATTAGAACTTTCCATTGAGAATACTGCTTGGTTGACTTGTTTTTCTTCTCCATGATGTTAGAAAGAAAATGTCCCTGACCAGAGGGCTCACTCCTCAGCCAAAGCAGTGGTCCTTCTACCATATCACTGTTTGTACAGAGGAAACAGTCCCAAGATCACTTGATCCAGCACCCAGCTCTAGGCTAGAAAGATGGTGCTTCTTCTTTTATATAGATGATGTACCTGTGGTCCCAGGAGGGCCAAGCAACTTGGTCAGATCACTAGGAAATGAGGCTAATTGTGGTGTGCAGATGTGATAGCTGTAGGGTAGGGGAATGAGAGCAGGTCCTAGGATTCCTGATCACACAAATCTATATTGCGTTGCTGGCCTGTGTAAGCTTGTTGAGTACTCCTGATTATGATCTACAGGAATCTGAGACTGAAGACTAGTTTGGATGATGGTGAGGGAGTCAAAGCTGGTCTTGCTACTCTCTTCTCTGTTGGGCAGTTGGTCACTACCCCTTGTCTTTCAAAATCTCTTCATTAAAATATCAAAGGAAAATGTCCCTATTTTTCCCTCCAAGAATTGAGTCAGTTCTCTACCATGGCTTCTTCATTGACCTTGTTTTTCAGTCATCTCACTTCTTTGCTGTATTTATCACATCTCCTTCCCTGCTGAGTCTTCCCTGCAGTTTACAAACATATTCAAGTCCCTCCCATATTAAGAGAAATATCTCTATTCTGCTTCCCTCACTCTCCTTTTATTTTTCATATCCTACCTTCTTGAAGGAGTCGTCTACACTATTTCTTCTGCATTTATAAAAATTAAAATATATTTGACATATAATATCATGTAAGTTTAAGCTGTTGATTTGATACATTTGTATATTGCAATATGATTGCCATTGTAGCATTAGCTTCTACACTTAATTTTTCTACTTCTTTACCCTAATTTATGCTGAGCGCACTGTAATCCTTGCCTTGACCATTTCACTGTTCTGTCAAAGGTCACTGTGATACCCTAATTGTCAAGTTGAGTAGATTCAGTTTGGTCCTTCCTATTTGACTAAATTTTTTTGGGGGGCGGCAGTTCTTGAAGATAAACTATATATTACCTTTGTATTAAATTTTACCTAAAATATTAAAATTTACCATTAAGTTAAAATTTAGCTTCTTTTTCTACATTAGTCTTCATTCATTAGCACAGACATTAATTAAATATTTAATATTAAAAACAATTAATTAGAGCATTATTGGGCTTACAGAAAAATTAAGTGGAAGGTACAGACAGTTCTCATATACCTCCTCTTTCCCCTGTCACAGGTTTAACATCTTGAGTTAGTGTGGTATATTTACTAAAACTGATGAGCTAGTATTGGTACATCATTGTTAACTAACGTCCATAGTTTACATTAGGGCTCACTCCTTGGGTTGTACAGTTATATGGATTTTTGATGTCATGTATCCCCTATTACAGTATTATACAGAATAGCTTCACTGCCCTAAAAATCTCCTGTGCTCTGTTGATCCCTCTTTTCCTTTTCCTGGAGCCCCTAGCAACCACTAATCTTTTTACTATCTCCATCGTTTTGCATATACTTTATCTTACAGTATGTAGCCTTTTCAGACTGGTTTTTTTCACTAAGTAATATATATTTAAGTTTCCTTCATGTCGTTTTGTGGCTTGCTAGCTTGTTTATTTTTATCATTGAGTAATATGCCATTGTATGGAGGTGCCACAGTTTATTCATTCACCTATTGAAGGACATGGTGGTTGCTTCCAAGTTTTGGCATCATGAATAAAACTGTAAACATCTGTGTGCAGGTTTTTGTGTAGACATATGTTTTCAACTCATTTGAATAACTGTCACTTAATTTTGAAAGCCTGTGCTTCCTTGACTTTCATGGTACCCCTCTCCTTTGGTTTCCCTCCCAGTCTTTGATTATCCCTTCCCATTTCCCTTTGCTGATGCTTCTTCTTTCACCAGCCTCTTAAATGGAGTTTTTTCCCCCAGGGTTCTGTGGGAGGCTTTTTAATATCTTCAGTATCTCACATATTCTTCTGGGATCTCATCTGCTCCCAGGACTTCAGAAGTCATCTCACTGGTGTGCCCTAACCTGTATTTCCGTTGCAGACCTTTTCCTTAAAACCCAGACCCATGTATGTGCTTCACTTCTTGGATGTCTCTTAAATGGAGATGTGGGCAACACGCCAGAGAGGAAGGACATCCAATTCTGGGGACTGTTTCTCATATGAAAGTAAAAGTGTTTCTGTATCTTTGACATATATATGAGTGGTGAGGCTTTTCTGCTGTATTTCCTCTAATTCAGGGCTTCTCAACCTCAGCATTATTGACATTTTGGCCAGATAACTTTTTTGTTGTAGGGGACTGTCTGTGCTTTGAAGGATGTTTAGCATTATCTCTGGTCTTTACCCATTAGATGCCAATAATACCACCCCCTTCCTTCTAGGTTGTAGAAACCAAAAAATATCTCCTGACATTGCCAAGTATCCCCTGGTGGTGGGGGAGAAGGGGAACTGCCCTCCATGAGAACTATGACTCCAATAGAATACACTTTCCATTGCTCTGTCTTTGCTCACATTGCTTCTTCTTGAAGTGCCCTTTCTACGAGTGAAACCAAGAAGCTTCTACTTATCCTTTAAGACTTGGCTCACCTCCCTTACAAAATCTTTTCTCCTATCTTTACCCCTTCCTTTCTCTACAGCATTACCTCTTCCTTTGTGCCTCACTGTCCTCTTGTGATTTTACTCTGTTTGCTTATTTATACATGTGCTTCTCTTCTCTGCTGATTGAGGGTTGGCATCATGCTTTAGTCTTTGAATCCCCAGCACCTTCACAGTATGTGGTAATTAACGTGCCCAATTAATATTGTTAAATAAGTGAACCATAATGACCCCTGCTGGTCAAATCCTCTGTGATAAATTCTCACAGCACTATGTACAGCTCCTTCAAAGCACTTATTACAGTTACAATTTTCCATTTTTTAGTGTGATTATTAAATTAATGTCTTTCCCCATCACTAGGCAGACCATAATAAGCTCCATGAAGGCAGAAGCTATAGTTGTTTTTGGTCATTTCTGAATCATGCAGTGCTTGGCACTTAATAGGTGCTCAGAACATATTTATAGAGTGAATAAATGATCTTGGGAATGAATGGGCTTGGGAGGTTCAACCTGGGCTTATTAATAACAACAATCACAACAACTGATAGTTTAAAAAGTGTTTTTAAAGGTAATCATTCTCATTTAAGATTATTAAAAACCTTGGTAAAAAGGTATTGTTTCTGTCTTTCTTTTATTTATTTGTTTGAGAGAGAGAGAGGGAGAGAGAGGAGGAGCAGAGGGAGAGGAACAAGCAGACTCCCTGCTGAGTGCAGAGCTCCATGGGGGCTATGATCATAACCGGAGCCAAAACCAAGAGTTGGATGTTCAACTGACTGTGCCACCCAGGCGCCCCTTGTTTCTGTCTCATAGATGAGAAGACTGAGGAAGCTCAGAGAAATGGAACATCCTAAGGTCTCATGTCTTGTCATAATTGTATTACACAGTTTGAGGGCTGGGTTATTTCTTGTCCATACAGCCAGATTTGGGGAGATCAGTAAATCTTTTAATGGCATATTAAACAAATTAATAACCATCTGATTATTCTGTATTTTTTTGTGTATTAGTTCAGAGAACAGGAATTTTTACATCTATATTAGAAAAAGTCACTGGAATTTATAATAACTGCTTATGGCTCCTTATCAGCCCTGTAATAACACAAACATTATGTTTAATTTGTATTCCAGGGGCTAGCCAGAGAAGGTTAACACAGGGAGTTGCATAGATCCAGTAGATGCAAATATAAAGTGAGAGAAGAATTTTGGTATTTTGAAGAATAAAATACTTTCTCTGTATTAATTTACAATATAAATGATTGACGACCTGAGTGAGATAAAGGAGGCCTAGGACAGTGGTTCTTAAGCTTTGTGCTTTGATGGGACAAAGACTAATATAGACCTATTGATCCCATCTTTTCTTACACTAGACACATGAGAATAGTGACATTTACCCCCACTAATCTGGAAGTAGTGGAAAGAATGAATTTACATACCTGGGAGCCTATTTTGGATAAATTATTAATATATTCCTAAAATTGATTAGAGACATG
The DNA here is from genome assembly GCF_011800145.1 of Mirounga leonina. Lineage (NCBI taxonomy): Eukaryota > Metazoa > Chordata > Mammalia > Carnivora > Phocidae > Mirounga > Mirounga leonina. The sequence continues at coordinate 32,020,289 of NW_023270454.1, read as the reverse complement.
AGTGCATTATAAACTTGAATGCTATTGGGGACCACCTGAAACTCTTTTGTAGAACATTGGAATTCCCAGGCCACAGCCAAATATCACTAGCTAATCACCCCCGACTTTTTACTCAAGAATGATGATGGATTGAATCCTAAAAATATGTGCACATAGGAAAGGTGAAAAGGGATGTGAAATCTGTACTAATATCTTTTAGAAGCTGCATTAGAAATGAGAATAGAGTCTTCATGGGGCAGGCAATTACTACTACCTAGTAATACTCTTCATATCACTATGCCAGTTCAGTGAAGGCATCAAACGGTTAATTGTTGAATAAAATGGGAACTCCATTCTATCCTGAGTGTCTGACTAGAGCAGAGTTTCCCAGGACAAGAAAGTAGGCTGTATTTCAAGTAATACTTCCTGGGGTGTGTGAAAAATTACCTATGATGATACCAAAGGATAGTCGGTACCCCATCATTTTACAGGTGACAGAAAGAGGATGGTATTAGAGGGCATGTGAAAAGACATGTGGAACTCCAGCCGAAGAGTCTTGATGGGGTTGATGGAGACAACTCCTTAGTGATGTTTGATCCACCTTTGAGACAAATGGCAAGACTGAAGATAAATGTGAGTGAAGAGAAGTAATAATAATACTAGAAATGCATAAAGTATCAAGCTTTGAATTACTGGTCATCGATTGATTTCTTGGTGAGATTTTTATGGAAGGATGACCTCCTTGCTGAAAATGACAGTATTGGGAAAATATATAGCTACTGATGAGACCATGTGAAGATTTGCTTTGTGTGAATGTATGTGTATGTTACATGGAGATATTGTCACACTATTTAGCAAGGCAACTGTTCTCTTGTTCTTGAGTCAAGAATATAATGGAAACTCAAGAGAATTTCTCTTTGGCCAGAGAGCCTTTTATGTTGTCCTTCCTGACCCTTTTATTCATACTTTGGACCGCCCACAGACAAATCCAGGAGAACCAGAGACAACTTTCATAGATTGGAAAATCAAAATGAATTTGTGTACATTTCAACTTAAAAGATCCTTTTAGGGGAATTAACGCTGTGATGTTGGAAGGTGTTATTTCATTCACAAAGCATTTGCAAGATCTATTATATGTGAGATTAATCACATGTAAATATTTGGTAGAAGTAAAGCAAAATTATTCCCTGCAAAATGGACCCAGTGGTGGGAACTGGCCAGATGAGAAGGGGCTGTGTTGCACTTTTCTAAGCATCCCCAACAGAGCTGCTTATTCTCTGAGTTTGGAAGAGATCCAGTGGGATTTAGTTTTATGAGGTTTAATGTAAAGGTGTTGTATTTCATGAGATGAAATCATAACACAGTGGGTTGCAAGAATTTTGAGAGATTATTTTTTCAGAGTGTTTGGCAAGCACCACTCTCTAGAGAATTTTGTGTCTAAAAGAGAAATATAGATCTTCTTTCATAGGATTGAGATGATAACTAATCTTTAATCCTTTTTAGATGGCCAGGGTTTGACTGGTTAGGCTGATTTGGAATGCATGTAGCAGGTCTGACCTCTACAGGTGGCTTTTTTTTTTTTTGGAACCATGACTTCCAATGCATCCTAAAACTTCAGGGTACATGAGCAATGCATTTTGGGGCCCCCACACTCCTAACCCATGATTAGGGATCTTTTCATTTATTTATAGATCATACTTCACCTTTAAGTTTCATGCACAGTTTGATTCTCCGTGACTTTTTGACAATCCAAATGAACATTTGGCCAGCACAAGAGAATGCTATCAAGCTATATCTCAGGTTTCTTTACTCTCCTGCTCTTATTATGTTTTCAGCTGAGAAACATTCTCTGTCTCTGTTTTAGAGAAAGCTGAGCCATTCCTTTGACTTAGGTTTGACCTTTTTTTACTTTGTTCTGGAACACATATAACTGTCCTTAGGCTAAACATCTTTCGACTTTTGTGACCATTTCATCTCCAATTTCCCTGCAATGCAACTTCTTGGACCAGGTTTCTCATGAATGGCAGGAGAGAAATAAGACACTGTGGGGGGGAAATCTGGTGCCTCTTCTGATTTCCTGGTTTCCATGTGTGTGGAAGGTAGTTTTCTCTCTCTGTAGCTTAGAGCCTTCTTGAAATGTGGTTCAGGCAAGAATGTTTTGGAAGTGCAATTAATTCAGCATGGGAGTCTAGCAAAACTAATGCATGCCCCATTGTATGTAGCTCTTTTCCCAGGGAGATTTTCTTCCCCCCTCGTTTCAGAAATAATAGATGTAATCTTAAGACTTTAAAAACATTATGCAGCAGCCGACATATCTGTAATGATAAAAAGATGTGCACATCAGCACAGATGTATTTGTATCAGTTCGTGTGCATGATATATATCATGTGGAGCCTCTAGTGAATTCTCGTGGTAATACTGATGAAATTGGTGTTGTGGAGGAAGGGAGCAAGGAGTTTTGAGTTATTACCATCAAGGAACTAATGTTATACTCCTTATCTTTCTCAAATGCTTCTCTGCAAATGCATGCCAGAGCAGGCTGTCATCTGGAGAGAGTCCAGCTTTAGGATGCTTCGAGGAGTCAGGCGGAGGGAGGTTAAACAGCTGGGGCATAATCAACAAGAGTAGTAAGCTCATTTGCAGCTGTAGACTGTCACCTATCACCTTGTCTCCCAGACTTGCCTGCTCACCTGGCGAGTGTGTTAACACTGGAGATTTTCGAAGACTGATCAAATTAGAGTGTCCGGTGAAAGGGCGGGGGGAAATGGAATTTCTAACTAGCAGGCCGGCTGATTGTTATGATCAGGCAAGTCTGGGAATCACTCACCTCGTGTAATCAGGATGGGTATTTAAAAAGGGGTGGGTTTTGTGAGTGGGTGTGTTGGTGGTAGGGAGCTGTGGGTGATAAATAACACAGTCAGAGGGACAATCCCATGTCTATGTTTGCTGAGAAGTTGCTGGAAGGACATTGCCCTCATTTTCACAATGCTCCCTCTGTAAGGCTCCACCCCATATATTTCTCTCAAGGTTTGTTCAAGAAAGACCTTTGTCGTTCCTCAGAAACTGGTCTGTTTTCTTCTATAAGATGAGAATATTTCCACTTACAGAACCCTCTTTGCCTCGGTTGCCTGGAAACATGGTGCCAGTTTTATGCTCAATCAGTGTTGCTTCATCTACTATTATAGTTGGCATGTTGGAGTTCCTCTTTCTACCATTGTGTTACCGTAAAAAAAAAAATCCCTATTTTGATGAATTTTATGATATTTGTTTTATAAGTAACTTCTAATCTCATTTTTTTCCCGGAAAAATGGCAGAGTATGAATACATAAAATGAACTCTTTTTTTTTTTAAGATTTTATTTATTTGCGCGAGAGGGAATGAGAGACAGAGAGCATGAGAGAGAGGAGGGTCAGAGGGAGAAGCAGACTCCCTGCTGAGCAGGGAGCCCGATGCGGGACTCGATCCAGGACTCCAGGATCATGACCTGAGCCGAAGGCAGTTGCTTAACCAACTGAGCCACCCAGGTGCCCCATAAAATGAACTCTTAATTGATAGTTGTTAATGGAGGGAAAATAAGATGATGATTTCAGTGGTGACTAATTTAAATCACTTTTATTTGGACTTTGAATCCAGTTGTAGCTGTACCACACAAATATACATTTTCTCCTTGTTCCTGACAATGACTAATGTGGATTAGAACCAACGAGGGAGAGAACCAAAGAGGCCTATGTTGATTATAAGTATTTGGGAAGGTGCCTATTCTGAAGTTAATTAGCATGATTTGCTGATGCAAACAATAGTTCTGTAAAAGTAGGGTGATTTTTTTTTTTTTTTTTACTCATAATTCACAGGTATGTGTTTGATTAGGGATATGGTAGACAGCACTTTTACTTCTTTTGTTTTCAAATTCAAATAAAAATACATCAAGGTAATGCACAAAAACGAGAAGCAAAAAGTAGATAGAAGTTATAATGAAAAGCAAGTCCCCCACCCCATCCCTTTCAACAATGCCTTTTAGAGGCAGTCATTTTGAACTGCTTCCGTTTTCAATTCTGTAGGTGGCCACCTTGACTATTCCATTATCTTTGCCTTGGTCTTCTTTTGCTCTTTTGAAATTTTATGCTTCTGTGTCCAGGGAGGTCCCTTTACATTTTCTGTGAAGCATACTCCATGTGCCCTTATCAGAAAATGCACTTTCTTCAGGTTGGGCAATATTTGATGATTAGTTCTCTAATAATTTCCAACTCTCCATTTTTTCTATTTTAGGAAATCCTATTGAATCATTCCTCCAAGTACCCTGTTTTTTTTTTCTTTTTCTGCTGCCTAGAGAAGATTTTTTTTTTTCTTCCTTGAAGGTAAACTCTGGCTGACCTATTAGTGAGCAGGGTAACTGGCACAACCGTTCCATTGACAGGTATCCACCCACTTCCTTGTTCTCTGCTCCATTTCTCAGACCTTTTCATTCTCTGTGCCATCATCTTTGGCTTTCTTATGGAGAGACCCTTTCCCATCTCCATCCAGCCTTATCCTGCACATATTTGGGGCTGCAGCTGTCTCTGTTCTGCTGCTTCTGTCAAATTGCCTTCCTTAACCTTCTCTCATTCAAAATGTGTTTATTTCTACATGGATTCCTATACTTTCACTAGAGCTTTGGTATTAGAGTAGGTTAGAGTGTGCTGTCATAACAAACCAACCCCAAATCTCAGCGGCTTAATATAATAATAATGTATTTCTGCCTCAGAGAGTCCAATCTGATGTTTGGCCATGTCTTCTGATTTGTTCTCCTTCAAGCTGTGAGTCCTTCACTTCCAGGCAGGAAAGAGCTAAAGAGCTAGAGAAAGCAAGCAAGCAAGCAAGCAAGCAAGAAAGAAAGAAAGAGGGAAAGAAAGAAAGAGAGAGAGAGAAAGAAAGAAAGAGAAAGAAAGAAAAAGAAAGAAAGAAAGAAAGAGAGAAAGAAAGAAAGAAAAAGAAAGAGAAAGAAAGAAAGAAAAAGAAAGAAAGAGAAAGAAAGAAAGAAAGAAAGAAAGAAAGAAAGAAAGAAAGAAAGAAAGA
>NW_023270454.1:31986367-32015248 GCF_011800145.1 Mirounga leonina | reverse complement strand
AGAAAGAAAGAAAGAAAGAAAGAAAGAAAGAAAGAAAGAAAGAAAGATTTTACAAAGAGGCTTTGAAGTGTAGTATATCCTGTCTGCCAACATTAACTGGCTGGACTCATCAAGAGAAACTGAGAAATTAAGTTTTAGTTGTGTACCCAGGAAGCAGAGGAGAACAGGAAAAGGATGGTCCAGAACAGTTTCTGCTACGTTTCATCAGCAGGGAAGGCAGAGGGGTGTGTGTGTGTGCGTGCGTGCATGTGTGTGTATGTGTTCAGTTTATCATCTTGAACCAGAATTACTTCTTATCCTTTAATTGATTTTCCCTCCAGTGGAAATCAGAGGGATATCATCAAGAAACAGCCTAAGGTAGCTTGGTAAGCAGACTTCTCTGGATTTCTACATTTATTATGTTGCAAATAAGTGTAGCTTATAAATGATTTCTTTTAAAATATGCTTTAAAAACTATAAATGTAATATATATTCATCATGAGAAATGTGAAAATATCAAATAAAAAGAAATAATTACTATCAGCTTTATCTCTTAGCAAAAACAGTGCTAACATTTTGGTATATTTCCCTTCATCTTTTTGCTGCTATATATATATATAAACCAGGAGAAAAGAAGATAAAGAATCTTCTTTTCTCCTGGTTTTTACAATAACATAGGAATGAGCTATGGACTCACTTTAGGGGATTTAGTTTTTCTTTTCTCTTTCAGGAAGTATGGACATGAGATGTCTCAGGAAGTCTGTCTAACGATTTTGCTTAAAGTTAGAGGAGTGAGTGCAGAGTATGGTTTATTGGGAGAGATTAGGCTAAGTTTTAGGGATGAGAGGCACTGATGGAGGTGGGGAGTAAAGTAGCTGGCAGAGAGTAAAGGGTGACTCTTGCTCGATATTCAGAAGTGAAATGGCGAGGGGCAGGTGAGGCTGTGTTGGGGCCAGATCTTGAGACTGGGAAGATAGTTAAAAAGAAATGACAATGCGAGTTTATTGCAGAGAGAGGCTGGCAGATGTCTGCACAATCAGAGCTTCAGCTATAGCCGAAACAAGGGACTTAATCATTTTTAAAATCATGAAGGAAAAGTTCAAACCTTGTCAGTTTTAGATTTCAGTCTGAATGTGCTTATGACTTGTCCTGATCTGTTCTGAGAAGTCACTTCAATAGGAGGAGAAAAACTGAAGTCCCCTGTGGTCTGATGACCCGAGATGACACTGAAAAAAGGCAGAGAAAGGGGAGGTGGAAGATTCACATACGGGTTTTCCCTGTTTGGTTAGGATGTGATGCACTCAGGACAATGGATTGGAGATTCCAGGAAAAGGGAGAACGTAAAGGACAGGTTATATGTGGAGGCTGTTACCTGAGGAAGCGTTGGTGAATAAGCCAAGGCTCTGAGAGAACTCTTGTTTTCTGGTGCAGGTGGGATGCAGGTGTATATGCAAACCATGGCAGACAGAACAGGCTGCCTGAGTTGCTTTGGCCAACAGTATTTTAGCAACATCTGTGGATGTACTGCATGTTAGAGGCAAAAGCTGCAGGGATATATCAACAGTGGGATTGTCAAGGACACCTCGGCTCCTAATTCTTTATGTGTCGAAACTTGATGACTCTGCAAAAATATCCCAAACAAAATGTACTGTGATTTACTGTGCCTAGGTTCGGAATAGAAGTTTATACAATATATTGGTCAATGATAAAGAGAGAGCCCAAAGTATGACAGCAGGGATTAAATGTCAAGCCAGATGTATCATGTGTGACCATTTCCGGATGATGCAAAACAGCACAATATCTTTGGTTTGGAAGTATATGAATTTATTTGGAACTTTTTACTTGAGGAGCAAACTCTGGTATTGAGGATTCCATTAAAGATTGATCATTCAATTTAATAACTATATCCTATGCAGGGTATTTGTTTTTACTTTAATATAGGAATATGAAAGAGTCACTTTTAAAATTAATTTTCTGATTTTCAATTTCTCTTGATCTCTTAGAGCAATCAGAACAATTACTGCCTAGAACAGGCTTGACAAGTAAAAGTGAGTCACTAGATTTCAGATTAGTGAAATAATCAATATTAAATACTGCTGTGTTGGATGTCTTCCTTATTCTTTTGAAAATCTGGTAAATCTCTATAATTTCTTTATTATGCACTAAATTGTGGGTCTACTCTGGAAAGTAACTCATCATGAAGCAAATATAATACTGGGCTAATTTTTATTAAAATTGTTTGGAATCATTGCTTTTCTACTATTCTGCCCAGCTCAATAATTTGTATTCTGTCACCTAAATACACACATAAATGGATGACATCCTATTGTTCTCCTTTCAGCTGCTGCCCCAGCTGGGAACAAAGTGATAAGTACCTCCTATTTTCAAAGACAGCGCTAGAGACATTCCTGCCAGACTTAGTACGAAGATAGCAGAGCTAGTCATGGAACTATGAGCCCCATCACCCCACTTCAGTCTGCCCAAGATAAGGGTAGACCTTTGAAAGATGGGTCGAAGAGAGCCATCAAGGTAAAGAGTAAGGAGTTAAAGCAAAGAGTTGTGTCAGGTGAGGAGGTCGTGGCTGTGGGGGTGTGTGTGTACATGTGCATATGCATACATATTTTGGGGGAGGAGGTGGGCAGTAACACTTTAAGAGAAGTGCTCATAGAGAGTGGGCATACTTTAGAAAAAAGGAGAGTCTATCATTTTACTTCCTACCTGGCTGTTTGCACAGTGGCAGAGAATCATGGGCCCACCTCAGTGTGCTGGACTGGACCTTCTAAGAGGATGAGCTTCAGACCTGAGGCCCAGAAGCCCCTTAATAAAGAGCTTGAAACTCATTCACAGCTGATGTTCAGACCTATCCTGATATGACTGACTAACTCTGCCAACTACCTAACTGTCTCTGGAGCAGCACCCCCATCCCTACTCCATGGAAACCCGGTTCAGGGAAGATTGGGAACAGGGTCTCTGAAAGGTCATAGGAGTGAACAAGAAATCTGAAAAGGTGGGTCAGACCAAGCCTAAGACCTGGTGTCAGAAGGGCTCAGGGACCAAGCATCACTGTGCCCTCCCTGCCATACTTTTAAGTTCCATGAGGGAGGATTGCATGTGAGGCAGAAGTGAAATAATCATGCCACAAGAGCCTCCAATACCACAGTTGTGAGTGTTCTTCACTCTTCTGAACAGGAAGACCATTAAAAGAGATGTTTCCTGTATCAGCTGGAGAGAGGTCATGGCAGTTGTAAGCTGGACACCATGAGGAATGCCCTAGGCTGGCAGTTCAGAAGGGGCTGAAGCCTGGGAGCAGGTGTGGTTAAGAGCAGGTCAGCATAAGATGTAGGGGCCTCAGTAAGCAAGTGGCAATGGCTTTGGAACCCAGAAGCCCAGATCTGTGTGATGGAGAAAGCAGTTGGAGCAAAGGGCCAGGCTGGCTGAAGACAATGGCTCAGCTCTGAATGTACGTAAACCACCACCCTCTCTGCCCCTCTGGAGCGTCTCAGATACATAGGAACAGGGAGCTTGGAAGTAATTACTTTCTAGTGCATGAGGGTCTTAAAGTGTTTTTCCAGGGCCTGAAAACTAGGCTGTGATACTCCTTAGCTAGCACTTTAGAATATTGGTAAGAATGGGCAAGATTGGTGACTTTCAGCATTTAGTAGGCTTTAAAAAAGTTTGGCGCAGACTGTTACCTAAAGCTAAAATCTGTACAATTCATGAAGTTAATATGGAGCGAGTCCCTGGTTGAGGAGCAAAAGCAAACAAAGTCTACCCCAAATGCTTTGAGGTGTTGCTGCTTTTCTGGAGGAAAGGGCTCCACAACTGAAATTCTTTGTAGAAGACTTGAAATGGTAGCGCAGCCAATTTTATTGGAAAGAAGCATACCAGAGACCTCTCCTTTTCCATGAGATAGATTTCCTAGATGGCTCCGGGGTCAATGTGCCGTCTTCGATATATGCACACATATATTGTAACCCCAAGAGAAACATGAAATGATTTCTTTGTCCAGGGGAATTTCAGCGGCAGAATACTCCATGACCCTCTAACCTCCCAGTCCCTTTTCTCTATGTATCCTCTTTCCTCTTGCCTTGTTTTGTTGAGGGATTTTCTTTTGTCTTCTGATTCTGCTTCATTTGGCCAGCTCTCTGCGGGTTTTGGCACCTGGGAAGTTCTGAATGTGGCCTTTGTGTTTGTTGAACTGCACTGTGCCCAGCCAGGCAGAGATGATCACTGAGCTTTTCTATAGCTTCATAACTGCAAATTGCTCAGCCATTTGTCCTTTAATCCTCATAAGCCCTTTGTGCTGGAGGCAGTGCCCCATTATCATCACCCTTCATTTTCCAGTTGAGAAGGCGGACGATATGTGACTTGTTCGAGGACGCAGTTTGAGCTGAGAATCTGCCTGCTTGGGCACAGGAGACTTGCCCATGAAGATAATGGCAGTGAGGCTGAACTGGGTAGAGTGGGCTACACTGGGGCAGACTGAGGTTTGCAGGCTTTTGGAGGAACCCCGATACCCTACCTGGAAAGATGTATTGGGTTGGACCCCAAGGTTGAGGGGAACTTGTGTCCCATAGAGGTAAACTCAGGTGATTTCTCGGTGGCAGCGTGTGTAGAGCTGGTTTTGTGGCTGGTGCCACCTGGCTTCCTTGATTGCTTCAGGTGGTCTGTCTAGTCAATAAAGAGCCCACAAGAGAGCCTCTGTTCAGATGCACATAGCTTGAACTCCAGCCCTGCCCCATCTCCTGCAAACACTTCCTCCTCTCCTCTCTGCTGCCTTCTTAGCCCCACCTTTTGAAGGTGCCCTTTTTCTGCTTCACTAAGGCAACGCAGGTCATCAGGCTTCTTTCTACCTCTGCTGAGCTGTCCTTTCATGAATTTCCTCCTTCTTTCTTTCTATTTCCAATAAAAAGTTGATCTGGCCTTCTTTTCTCACCATCCTTTCCCTTGACTGCAGTTGACCTACCTTCTTAATGACTCGCCTCCCTCTCCCCAGTACATTTCTGACTGCTCTCTGGCATGTAGAGTCTCCTCCATTGACTTGAGCCCCTATACACATATACATTCAGTGCTCCTTTACTGATTTCAGTCTGTCTGAATACTCTTGCCAGCCGTTTCCCTCTTTCCTCTGCTTGCAAACCCTTTGAGCAGTCGATACTGCTTATTGTGTCTACTTTCTTGCTTTCCACCTTCAACTCCCTGTGGACTCAGTCTTAGCTCACATACTATGGATGCTGTGTTCACTCTAGTATTTTTTTTTTTTTTTTGGTAACCAGTGATCTGTTATTGGCCATACTGAGCATTTTTTCCTGGCTTCATTTGTGATTTTTCTTTTCTCGCCTTTGCCCTTATAGATGATCCCAGGCTCTTGGAATCTCTTTTTCTCATTGAGTCTCATGACTCAGACTGTCCTGGTCCCTTTCTGTGTTTGCCTGCTCCCTGGTTCCTTCACAAGCTCCTTCAAGCTTATCCAAAGGTGCTCTCTTATTTCCTTTATGTCCCTCAGAGAACTCACTTATTGCCTTCTCTAGTGACCCGTAATTATGACAATATGACACCCAAATCTCTATGCCTACCTTGAAATCATCTGTTGTGCTCTAATTCCTAATTTCAGACTTATCACTGGATATTTCCAAATTGCTGATATGAAGGCAGCTGAAGCAAAATGTATATCAAGTGGAATTCATCATCTGCCTTTTAAAACCTGCTTCTTCCTTCTGACTTCCCATTTTTGTTAATTATGCCACTGCTATATCTTACAGCCATCTTTGATCCCTTTCTCTCCTTGTCTCTTACCATCCAATTAAGTCCTGTCACTTTCTCCATCATGTGTGCCAGGAATCTGTCCTTTGCCCTTCTATTGCCATGGTCCCGGTTCAGTGCCTCTGACCTTTGCTTCCTTCATCCCCATTACTTCCTAAATGGCCTAACTGGCCTCCCTCTCTCGGGGCTCTCTTCTACATTCCATGTAGCACTTTTCTCTAGATGATTTTTCCTAAATTTCCATTTGCAGTTACAGTTACTTAATCACATCACTTCCTGGCTCAGAAATTATCAGTGGTTTCTTAATTGTTTCTGAAATCAGCTCCAAACTTAACTACCTTGGGTCCCCCTGCTTCTGGGCCCTGACCCACATTTCTAGCCTACTCCCTCCCATAATTCCCGCAAGACTCTGCTCCATTCAAATATAAAATCCCTGAAATGTTCCTTGTTCCTTTTCGCATACTTGCCTTGGTTTATAGCATTTCTTTCTCCTCTGACAACTTTTCTCTACCCTCCATCTTCAACGCTTCAAGATGCCCCGTTCTTCATGGCCCGGTTTATATGCTACCTCTACTTCAAGGGGTCAGTTCAGGAGGGAAGGACAGATGGAAAGAAGGGAGGGACGGGATCCCAGCAGTGTACCAAAGAGCTATTGAATAGAATCATTCACATACTTCTTTGCTCCCTTCACTGTGGTCCCTTAGTTCTGCTTCTCAACCTCAGCGGCACATAGCATCATCTGGGAGCGTTAAAAGCACCAATGCCCGGCTGCATCCCAGACCAATTAAATCATAATCTCTGTGGCTTTGACCCAGCTATTAGTATTTTTTTTAAAGCTCATCAGATGATTCCTATACACAGCCAAGAATTTATGTCTCCTAATATGTGACAGTTTTGTAGATTCATTTTAGTGGTACTGCATTTTGTTCTCTGTCAAACTGTTGGTCCTTGAGCGATTCTTTGTTTTTGTAGCCTCCTTGGTGTCTACTACAGTTTCTTATACTCAGTGGGCCTTCAAAGAAAAAAAGTTTTAGATGAATTTAAGAACAGAAAACAAATAAAAAGAACAATTTTTAAGGGAGGAATATTATCCCACACTGAAAATGGTGAATTGAGCATCTCTTACATTTAAATAACCTGGTTGTATAATCCATTTGTATCCAAGCAGTTAATATGCCAATTAAGTATTTATTAATATTTGTCTAGTGAGACTATACCTTGCCCATATTGGCAATTAGTAAAATGCTATATATGCTTCAAATACTTTGAATTAGTACACTTTCTACCTCATGGATTGTTATCGAGATTAAACGAGTAAAGCTCCTGGGGGGGGGGGGAAAGCTTAAAAATCATGGTTAAAATCTTATTTTTAATGAAGCTACATTTTTGAAAGAACTGAAGCATAAACCGCTCACATTTGATGCATTCTCCCCTTCTTGAATGCCATTAAGTATTTTAAGTCCAGTGGAAAGCTAGCATTATCTTGGGCATATCTGCTTCTTTCCATACACTATATATATTCCTGGTACCAGTGTGTGGATGTTGCAGAACTTACTTTAGTCTGTGGGGATGGAAGTGAATTTAAATATATTTGTACATGGATTATTGCTATATGCAGGATGAGGTAGTCCCTTACAGAAAAAAGAAATAGGAAGAAGGAAGACTGCTGAACTAATTCTTTTTTTTTTTTAAAGATTTTATTTATTTTTTTGAGAGAGTGAGAGAGAGCAAGAGAGCGAGTACACGAGAGAGCATGAGTGGGGGAAGGATAAGGGTAGAGGGAGAAGCAGACTTCCCCCTGAGCAGGGAGCCCGACTTGGGGCTCAATCCCAGGACCCTGAGATCATGACCTGAGCTGAAGGCAGACGCTTAACCAACTGAGTCACCCAGGCACCCCTAATTCTTTTATTTCTATTTTTTTTTTTTTTTTTTTTTAGATTATAAAGGCACAGGATGTTTCATGGAGTGTGATTTAATGGCCTGGACTCTGGAGCCAGACAGATTTGTGTTCAAATTCTGGCTTCATTTACTAGCAGAGTTGACTTTGGACGAAGTGCTTGGCCTCTCTGAGTTTTGTCTTCAGCTCTGAGACAGGGAGTAACACTTATGTCTCAGTGTCCTGGGGAGGGTTGAGCTACATAAAAAAGTACAGTAGCTGGCAGTAGGACCTCACAGATTCCTATTGCCTTGAAGTCCCATAGATATCACAGATTTATTTCTTTTACCCCATGACCTCAGTAGACTTCCTCTTAGTGTTTTGCACAGCCTGCACTTTATTGGTAGCTTTGTAGACGGAAATGTGCAGTTTCATTTTGAATCTAAGAGTTTTTCATTCTTAGAAGCTGATAATGATTTCTTTGTTTCTTCTGTAATTTCATTAAATGTTTGAATTCTTTTGTAGTGTCTTTGCCATAAATTCTGCTCACTACATATAATTTAAGTAGGAGAAATGTAATGGTATTTTGTAGTTACCCTTATATGGAGAATGAGGGACACTATTCTAACTTCGCTTCCAAGGAATTCTTATTTCCTCTTGAAAAAATTTCTTTTTTTAAAAAATATTTATTTATTTGAGAGAGAGAGAGAGGGAGCGGGTGAGCATGAGTGGGAAGGGTAGAAGGAGAGGGAGAGAAACTCTCAAGCAGACTCCCCACGGAGTGCAGAGCCAGAGGCGGGGCTGGATCTCACGACCCTGAGATCTTGACCTGAGCTAACACTGAGTCTGATGCTCAACCGACTGTACCACCCAGGTGCCCCCACCTACAAAAATTTATAAACTGAGTCCCATTTGCAGAAATTTCTGGAAACTCAGATTGAGGAGTCTCCATACTTTTGTAAGAAATAAGTCTTTGGTGGGCTTCTATTTAATTTTTTGCCTTATACATAGATTGCTTGAACTGGTCACTGTAGTCTCTTATAAATCACGAAGAGCTCACCCTCATTCCAGTTACAAGCCCTACACCACCCGTCAAATCTAATCAAAGGCCATTTTAGAAATCTTGAAAAAAGTCTGATGTTTTGTTAAAACAACTGGAAAATAGATTTTTCCTGTCTCCCTTCCACATTCCTTTCCTCATCCATAACAGTACAATTTGAATAGTGCTATTTTGAATCTTCCTTATATTTCCTTACATACGTACCTTTTACGCAACCTGAAATTAAATTTTTAGGTATGAAACTGGGCACTTCGCTGCCCCACAGGGAAAGACTTTACGAGTCCAGCTGGAACAGAGCTGAAGTGCACACAAAGTTGATGTCAAGGCCTACTTACATTGAAGTCAAATTAAATTTATGGATTGGAAAGGGAAGCCTAATTTTTATGTGCCTCCTCCCTAAATACCAACTAATATCTAGGAAGAGGGAAAACTATCTGAGCCAGTGTGAGTGAACCCAACCCATTTCATTGTCTAAGACTGATTTAGTTTATTACTTATGGAGTGAAGGCAGAGACTAGTTCATTTGAGATTCAGAATGACTCTAACGTTAGGGTATAATTATGTTAGCATTTTTTTAGTACCTTGCTTAGCTAGCCTGGATCTTTAAAAACATTATTTAAAAAAATTTTTTTTAAAGATTTTATTTATTTATTTCAGAGAGAAAGAGAGAGGGAGAGAGAGAACACACACACATATAGGGAGAAGGAGAGGGGGAAGCAGACTCCGTGCTGAGCAGGGGGCCTGACTCAGGGCTCGATCCCAGGACCCCAGGACCATGACTTGAGCCGAAGGCAGACACTTAACTGACTGGGCCACCCAGGTGCCCCTAAAAACATTATTTTTTAAAGACAGAGATAAAATGCATTTTCTATTCATTCCAGCTTTAATCCTCTGAATTTCTGCTCACTGCTCAGCATTTCCAATTCCTGGAAAATTCATTAGGTTTTATTAGTATCATTTCTTTTCTAGCTTTCTCCATTACAGAATTCACTTCCCCAGTGGACCACCGCATCTTTGGGTTTCTAGTCCTCGGAATTTTGCTTCCCAGTTCCAGAGCAAAGGAGCCAATTTGCATTCCTTCCTTGTCCCAAAGTCTTCTCCTGTTTTGAATACCCCAACTTGTCTATATTTATCAAGGGGGAAAAGGAATGTATCACTTTGGCCTGAAAAATTCCTTGCTGAGTTCCTATTCCATTAAAAAAACCCCATAATATTTGGAAGAAATTGGTCAATCTCAATTCTTAGGTCCAAAAAGACCAGTTTATTTCAAAGGGAATCTTTTTGTGATTCTTTCTGTTCACATAGTGACTGAAACAATTCAGGCTTAATCACACATCTTGATTATTACTTCGTACTACAGAAAGTAGGACTAGCAATCATGCTGAATTGAATTTCCCGATATTTACTTACTTCAGACAAAAGAACCATGGTAGAGGATGAGTTCTTAGGTAAGCTTTTCCAGCCACTAACCCAGATGTGATTTTCATCTGAGCATCTGGGAAATCTCAAAGTTTGCTCTTTCATCCAGATAGGTTTGACTACGGTTCTCATACATATTTTAGGGTTGGATTCTTTGCATTAGTGATAGAATTTTGGAATTAGGAGGAACTTTAATGGTATCTGGTGAATTATTCTCCCCCACATTCTACAGATGAGAAAATGGAGTTGGGATAAGGTCTCAGAGCAAGATGAATTTGAGGTATCTTTTAGTTTAACTTCTCTCCCAAGGGAAGAATCTTTATCTTATATTTTTAAAATTGGATCATCCAATTCCCCCCATCCTTGACCCTTTCCTCTTTGACGGAACAGGTGAACCAAATTTAGTAAAATGATAGACAAAGATATTTTCATTTAATTCAAAATTTGGCACAGGATTTATCCTAAGTAAAGGCAAAGAGGAGATAAAACTGGTAGCATTCAAACTGTCCTTGATTAATGCTGAATATGTTGCTTTCCTGAGCTGTTTCCTGAAAAGCAATTAATTGGTATGAATATGCCCAACCATCCACTGCTGAAAATAATACCCCTACACTTTCTTTGCTCCTTTTCTTCATATAAACAAGCCTATCAAAGAATGTGTCAATAATAATATTTTTATAACACTTTTATTGAGATGCAAGTCATATACCATACAATCATACTCACTTACATTGTACAATTCAGTGTTTTTTTAATATCTTCACAAAGTTGTATAATCATTACCATAATCAATTCTGGAACATTTCATTACCCCTAAAAAAAAAAACCTTATCCACTTTAGCTGTCACCGCTCCTTGATCTTTCCTCCCCCAGTCACTAATCTACTTTCTGTTTTTATAAATGTTCCTATTCTGGACATGCCATATAAAAAGAATAATATAATAGGAGGTCTTCTGTGACTGGCTTTTTTCACTTAGCATAAGGTTTTCAATTTTATCCATGTTGTAACATGTATCAGTACTTCATTTTTTTTATGGCCACATGCTTTTTCATTGCATGGCTATACCACATTTTGTTTATCCATTCATCAGTTGATGGACATTTTAGTTATTCCCACCTTTTGGCTATTATATATAATGCTGCTACTAACAACTGTGTACAATTTTTTTCTTTTGGTGGTTGTATGTTTTTGTTTTTCTTGGGTATATACCTAGGAATGGAATTGCTGAGTCAAATAGTAACTTTGTGTTTAACTTTTTGAGGAACTGCCATATTGTTTTCTAAAGTGGCTGCACCATTTTATATCCCCAGAAGCAGTATATGAGGGTTTTGATTTCTCCACATTTTGGCCAACACTGTTATCTGTCTTTCTGATTAAAGCTATACTGGTGGATGTGAAATGGTATCTCATTGTGGTTTTGATTTGCATTTCTATAATTACTAAAAATGCTGAACATCGTTTCCTGTGCTTATTGTCCATTTCCATTTCTTTGATGATATCTGTTCAGATAATAATAGTATCTTTAGGAAAAAGAAATGCATACGTTGGTAAATCATATAGAAAAAGATTTGGAACAGATTGTTAATAGGAGATTAACATTTGACTGGAGAAATCCAAAGAAAAGATTTCATCCTAAGTGGCTGTTATGACTTCCATGTATTGAAAAGAAAGACATTTGAGGAAATAGGAATGTGTGTATAATCATATATGCATATTTGTATACACATATCTAACACACACACTGTATATGTGCATTTATATGTTCTATATTTCCTAGTGACAAAAAGTGATTGAGGCAATAGAAGAGGTATATAAACTCGTTTATTTGTTCAGTATGTGCCTGCTATATTCAAGGCATCATGTTCAGTTCAAAGGATATATTAAATGAGTAAAACAGATTAAATAACCATTAGGCAGGTAACCAAAAATGCCTTATAGCATCCATGTCACCTTCTATTCTCTTCACCTACATAAGAATATGGCAACCTGAATAGATGGAGTCATTTTGACTCATCCATTTGTAGTCAGCCCACGTAATGCGTTCATCAGGAAATCTTACTCATTTTTTTTCAAAATATTATTCATTTCAAGCACTGTAATCCTAGATAAGGCATTTGTAACTTTATGGTTGTATTATTGCTTTAGTTGGCCTAAGAACTCTAGTCCTTGTAATTCCTTTTATTCCAAAGAACATGACAAGATGAATTTTGTTAAAACAAAAGAATAACACCCTCTGTTTTTATCATTTCATCCAGTTTCTCAAAACCTTCGATGACTCTTTTTCTTACTTCATTAAGTCTATATGCTATGCCAAATTTAAAGTTCTCTACCGTGTTGCCTCTCTTTGCCTCCATTAATCCATTCATTAGTTCATTCAATATATATTTCTGGGTGCCTGTTGTGGACCAAGCATTATGCCAGGGCTGAGAAGAATACAGTGAACAAGGTCCCTAGCCTTAGGGAGTATGCTGTCCAGCAGAAACCTGGAAAGTAAGCCACAGAATAGACAATGATAGAGGGAAGCTTAGAGCATTGTGGAAGGGAGCTTAGGGGATGGTTTTGCACTCTCACTTGGGAAGTAGTGAAAGCCTTCTTGGAGGAAGTGGCCGCATGTGAATCCCAGTCAGTGAAGGAGAGGAATAACATTGTTCCAGGTAGAAGAAGTCATGTAGTAGAGATCAGAGGTGAGAAAGAGCCCACTTACCTGCTCAACGGAGTGCAAAGACAGAGTGGAAGGAGTGGGTGGAATGGGATTCAGGATGAAGTGGAGAAATTAGTCTTAGAAAGGGGGAGGAAAAGGTGAAAGGATGGGATACCAATTTCATAGGGTTCTCACAGAAGCAGCTGCTCTCTTTTTTGATGGCTCTTTTTTTTTTTTTTCCCTGTAAAGCAGGAGTTGAGGAGCTCAGCTTCAGGTGTGGGTGAGGATTAAAAGTGGGAAGTCTGGAGAAGGAAGATTTGGGAGAGCTGCTGTGTTATGAGAGGAACAGCACTGTAGCTGTAGCACCAATGGAGGTGGAAAACTGTGAACCTTCGGTGTGGTGGTGAAGTGTGCAGGTTCTGAAGTGAGGCATGCCTGCCGTCAAGTTGCCATGAATCCCTACTCTGACACAATGTGTATGACTTTGGGCAGGTATGTAACATCTCTGATGCTCAGTGTCTCCATGTAATAGAGATAATATTAGTATACTGGGTTGTTCATGGGGTTGTTGGGAGGATTAAATGAGATAACACATGTTAAGCACTTAGCACAGTGTCTGGTAGGTGGTAAGCACCTAATGAATATTTTCTATTATTGATGTTGCTGTTATTGTGATTATTATACTAGTGATTTACCAGTTTGGTCCTTAGCCATGCTAAGCAACATAGATGTGGCATGCAGAAGGGGGGAAGTTGGATGTACACCGAGCTAGGTGTTTCCAGGGAGACATGATGGAAGGCCAGTTGGGCAAATGAATTGATGATACTGGCAAGAGAGTGGTCAGTTAATAGAATCAAAGTCGTTTGTATGAAACAACATACAAATGGGGCTGATAGGTAGGTGTATGGGAAGTAACTCAGTGGCGAGAATAGGATGGAAGATTATAATGAGAGAGTAGGAAGTTTGAGTTTAGTATTTTAGAGGTGGTGTGATAAAAAAACAAATATAATTATTCTATATTAATATGCCTGCCTACGCAAGTTGATTAGACTTGGTCGTTTGTCCAGTAAAGTCTCTCATTACCTCTTAAACCATAAGGCGTAGGCAGATCAAGGAACTGACACACTTGGATGGGAGTGTTTGCAGGTTGGGATGAAGACAGTGAGCTAGGTACTAAAGTGGTAAATGAATGAGGGAGTGACGGGCAAATATGGCAGATAAAGATGCCAATGTTGAAGAGGAGTGGGGTTTTCCCAGAAAACAGGGGGAGGAATGATCTGAAAGGAGCACTGGGGAATAAGAAAGATGATTCACCCCGTCTTCCAATCTTGATCATGAAGGGTCTGGAATAATGTCAATGTCTACTTGAGAGAGGGAGACAGAGGAAGCCATGTCCTCAAGGATAACCAGCTTCTCTCAAGGCAAGGAAGTTGAGAGGCTGTTCTGGTGGTTGAGGATGGAGGGCAGGTGTGGTCCCAAGACAAGAGTTTTGAAGGTATCATGGGAAGCTGGTTAATGAGGCAGCAGCAGGAATAGCATAGAACATTGAGGAGGGGAAAAGGCTGGGAGCACCTCCAAATGGATTTCACCTTCTTCTTTGGGATTTTCTGTGTGAAATTAGTGGCAATTCCATGAGGTCAGAGAGCTATGCAGTGGCATTGTTTGTCACCTTTTGATTGACAGTAACAAAAATTTTTTAAAAGGTAAGAAATACTTGGCCTTGAGTACTGGATTATTAAAGTCACATTTTGATTTGAATTTTCTTTATTTTTAGGAAAATGACTGCTATACCTTTTCAACTTACTAATAATCAATGGAGTTTCAGCTGAAGTCTGTCAGCTATTCCTGTGACTTGCCCAAGAAGTATTTATGACAATTTTGTGTTGTGCCAGTTAACATTCCAGAGATTCCCATAAGTCATAAAAAAGAGTTTCATTAAGTTTCAGCAGTTACTACATATGCTTTTATATCAGATGAGAAACTGAAAAAAGCAGGTTAACTTACTTGATCACTTTAATTTTTGAGTAAAATTCTTCATTTTTTATATGCCTACTCTCATGAGAGAAATAATTACTTTATTTCTTTTGTTTAAAAACATGATACATGCTCATTGTACAAAAAATATTTAAAAATCTGACAGGGAAAAGGTTAAAGAAAAAAGCAAATATTCCTCTAAATCCCACCACTTGGTGTGTGTGGGGGGCACTGTTCACTTCTTAAGGAATGGCTTATAAAAAATGTTGGTGTGGAACTCAAGAGGAAGTGTGAAGAAATGTTATGATATATGATTTACGATTTCTTTTTTCTTTTTCTTTTATTTATTTATTTATTTGAGAGAGAGAATGAGAGAGAGAGAGAGCACATGAGAGGGGAGAGGGTCAAAGGGAGAAGCAGACCCCCAGCTGAGCAGGGAGCCCGATGTGGGACTCGATCCTGGGACTCCAGGATCATGACCTGAGCTGAAGGCAGTTGCGTAACCAACTGAGCCACCCAGGCGCCCCTATGATTTATGATTTCTGAGTAGTATTATTTCGTTTTTGTCCTCAACACTTGGTCTTTTTATCCTATAAGTACGGTGAAAGCATTCTAGCTTCCCAATGGCAGCGAATTTCCCAAGAAACCTCTGGCTATTTGTTTCTAGTTCCACCGTGGGAGGGCATCTGTTTGGTGCTGGACAACCTTAAAGTCAGGAAAGTCTTTTTTTTTTTTTTTTTAATATGCTCTTTGCTTGTTAGAAAACATTTACTTGTGGTCATAGTTATTTATTATTATTATTTTTTCTTTAAAGCCTGATAAATGCCAGCAGCTCAAGATCCAGAGTCTCCTAGCTTAGGGATTATATTTAAGGAACCAGTCTGGGACATTTCAGACTCAGAAGAACATTATTCAGAAATTAATTGTTGCCTCAGGGCACTAAACATTATCAAGATTGTACATATTGGTTTCTTTTTGTTGAAGAATGGGTTGATGTTTAACAAAAACTGAGAAGCCCAGTGCCCATCACTGTTGTTGAGGTAGGGCATGAGAAATCCTGTCCAATTCAAGAGAGCCTCTCAGTACTATGAAGAGAAAGCTCTGAGAAATATATTCCCCAGCCAGGTTTGCTGGGTTGGGGATGTGCTATCTTATTTTGAACTGTGATCCTTTGAAACACTTGATCTGCTATATATGTTTACCTAAGTAGGGAGTGGGAAGGAACTGATGAGAAAAGGTCAGAATGTAGAATACACCTGTGGTCAGTTATGACAAAGCTAGGCTGCTGGTGGGGCAAGTAGTAGGTGGCAAGATTTGGAGGACATGGGCAGGGCTAGTTCACCTAAAATTATTTATCCCGTGAGTCTGCACATGTACCACTATCACCTTATAGGGGGGTAAAAACCCCCTGCCTAGGAATCACACGCTTTCCTGGAGACCCAGTACTGAATAGGGGAGGAAGCTCAGGTTTTCAGGTCAAGCAGGTGTCATCCTAATCCCAATTTTACGAATTACATCATCTTAGAGGTAGGAAGAGGTGCACTAACCAGTACACTCTTTTCCTTCATTGATTAAAAAGATGTGACTTTTGGCATGTATTTATTTCTGCAAAATGCTCTAACAGCCACCTTACTGAAGCTTTTGTGTATGTTCCTAGCCTGCAAAGGCAATGTATGTGTAGCTCAGATTGGAAGCTCTGTAAGGGCGAAGGTCATTTCTGTTGAGCTCACAGATGTGCCAGGGCCTGGCACAGTGAGTGCTCAATAGATATTGGTCGAATAAAGGGTAGGAAGATGGATGTGTCTCTTTGGAATGACATTGCCTGGCTCACTAAGACTTCGTTATTTTCTGAGATGAGCCAGTGAGATAATTGAGTTGCAGCTAATGTAAGCAACCCAAAATAACTTATCAAGAGTCACAGCATATTTTTTCATAATATTTTATATTTTCTATATGAGCCTCATTTTAGACCCACTTCCTTCTGAGGAATAGGCAGGGCAGGGCAGGTATTAATTGTTCCCAAAGTATAGGGCTTGTTTAAATTGCAAGTTAAAAGCACCATTTGGCATGCAAACAGTATATTTTCCTATAGTTTTTCAAGAACGCCCACACTTTTACAAAATGAACCTTACCAGAATAGGTAATATGAAGATCTGTGAATGAAGGGGAAGTTCTATAGTGTTCTGGAGTAAGGATTTCAACTTGGTAGTGAAGAGAACACTTGATTACTCAGCACTCCAGATGTCTAAAGTTGACTGGGCAGAGCATCTTTTATGATGTTTTACTCAAAGAAAGATTTGTTTTGATCATTGTTCCCTGAGATGATGCTTCTATTTCCATCCATGATCTCTGGTCCTCCTTTCCAGTTCTTTCAGAAACATCACCTATTCCCTTCCTTTCCTCTGAGATAGCAGACAATGTCCAAGTCGTATTTAAGGACTGTCACATGTTTGCTTCCCTACTTATGGCAGAGGCACTTATGATTCATGGAATGTCCATGTGTTTCCTCACATTTCCTATCCTTTTGTAGGAAGGCAGGGCTATGTGATGACTTCTGGCCAATGTGGCTGTTGCAGAAGTGATGTATGACATTCCAGACTCAAGCATTTAAGGGTCCATGTGAACCCCTCCAGCTTTCTTCAACTCTGCTCTAGTAATGTGGAAAGTGTCGGGGTTGTAAAGGGTATCTGTCAGTCTAGGTCCCTGAGTCGCTGTGGGGAGTAGGTCTTTCCTCTTCTCCATATGCCCCCTCTAACCATGCAAACATGAGGGAGAAATAAACCTTTAGTATGTCAAACTTCTGAAGTCTCAGGGTCAATTTGTTAATGCCTACCTTGACTTACACACTATCAGACTGTACTCTTCTTTAAGGCAGGAACACGCACACACACACACAAACACCTTAAAAATATTTGCATCCTGGGCACCTCACACAGGGCTTGGCATGTAGTAGATACTTAGTGTATGCTTGTTGAAGGGATAAATTCATGGAAAAAAGTATCTGAATGAATTCATATTTGGCCACATTAGGTATTCACATTGACTACAACATGAGTTGTCTTGTGGATTTCTGAGGTGTTGATTGTCCTCTGAGTCCTTCATTACCCCCTTATCTCCAACCCCTCTCCTTAGACATGTTCTCATCTGTAAGGGTCCAGGATGCTGACTGACCCACTTGGCATTCTGGGAAAGAAAAAGGTGGAAAACCTTTGACATTTTATTTGGTCACTACCCCTGCTCAGCCCATCTTCTCTTACCCTCAGCTGTCTTCATTTTTATACTTCTGCCTCTGAATTGTGTTTAAGACAAAATTCCAGCTCTGACTTGACATTTCTTCTGCCTGAGAAAGTTGGGAACAGATAATTATAATTTTGACATCTGGCCTCTTTTCCTATGCTATGTGTTACAGCAAGCACTTGACCTGAATGACTCCATTTAATTCTCATAACAGTCAGTAACTACTAGTATTAACCTTGTTTTACAGGGAGGAAATTGAGGCACCATGAGCTTGACTTGCTTTGGGTTTTACTGCAAGTGTGAGTAGTGTAGGAGAACTGGAATCCCTGTCTAGCTATCTGAGGTCAGGGCTGATGCTGCTAGCCTTTAAGCCATTCTCCAACCTCATTGTCCTATTTGTAACCTTTTCCAGAGCTTCCCTGATGCAAGACCCAGTCTCTGGACTCCATGCCTCCAGCAACCTGGCCCTCAGTTACCACAGTGGCCATGGCTCACAGTGCCATATCCTCAGATTCCTTTGCTAAAGTGATTCTTTCGTACAGTTCTTTCCAGACATTGTGCTAGCTGCCCTGTCATTTGCTCCATCCTCAGGACCCTTTAAGCTTAGCAGTCCCACCTGAGACCGCTCCCTACCCTGGCTGGGAAGGATGAATCAACCATTTCCCGGCATTAGCCATCCAGGAGGACGTTATTCTGAGGCACACTTCCTGACTTCCTTCTCACCTGTCTGCACTGAGCTCTTGGGTCCACCTTGTTGATTCAATAGGCAGTCACAAAATCAAAGTTCTTGGCTTGTCTCTAAAGTGATATTGTCCTCATAGGCTAGAGGACTTCATGGGGCATGCTCTGAATGTTCATAAGACTTGCTCAGCTTCTCAACAGACATACATATACTGGGTGCTGAGGATACTTTGTGATGCCTCTAAGATGTTAGAGTCAAGAGAAGCTTGAGGCAACAGGTCTTCCATTTGTTAGGTTCTGAACACTCTTCATCAATGTATTCTTTAAAAAAATTTTTTTGGTATGGAAATATAACTTGTATACAGTAAGTGTATACATCTTCAGGTACTGTTTTCAGTAAGACCCAGTATAAGAGGTTGTTTCTAGAAGTGAATTCCCTTACAATTTCTATGAGTTGATTTACCCCATAGGAAGTCTTCGAGTACCTTCAGAGTTCCTGTAGACAGGGCCTCAGAGGAAGGGCCTATCTTCTTGCTGAATTTTTATGTTTATTTAACATTTATTATATGGTTCTTTTGTTGTTGTTTTTTTAAACAATGCATGCTCATTGTAGAAGATGCAGAGAAGTCCTTGTGTCCAAGTCTAAGTGGGCTCTTTCTGAAATTTTTGATTGAGGCCTCTGTATGTCAATCTGTGCTCCTCACTTAAATCAGTAGACACTAGACTGACATTTAAAGTCAGGCCAGTACCCTGCGGGTTCAGGGTGGCAAATAGGGGCTCTGCTTGAGTTGAATTGTGCCCTGTAAGCTGTTCAGGAGAGGGTCAAAAGTGCAGCTGCGAGCTAAGAGACAGAGAGCCCAAGGAAGCAGAGAGGCCCCCAAAGGAGTGTGGTTGTGCTACCCCAGAGAGGTCTCACCATGAGCAGCACTGTCCTCACCAATAACGGTGGGTGAAAGTAATAAACAGCACTTGAATCTGGAATTCCAGACGGCCACAAACATATCAACCTAAATTTAAAGTGGCACTGCTAACAGTCCATCTATAATTACTTCTTATTTTATTAGTTGCAAAGGATAATTGCATCCAGAAAATTCCCAATACAAATGTATGCTACAGAGATAATGTATATGTTGCTCTGAGAAAACAATGTGGTAGAGAGGTTTCAATAATGCTAAGTGATTTTCTAGCACTCATCACTGATTAACTGCCATGTGGGCTGTAGGAAAACAGGGCAAGGGGAGCTGCCAGAAGTCAGGATGTCTGAATCCTCCCTAGACTCTCAAATCTTTTAATCTCTCAACTCTCTGCCCCTAAGTGTCGTGAGGGAGGGGAATAGCTTTGGGAAACACCAGGCAGACAGTGACATTCTTGGGACTGGATGCTCAGGCAGCTGGTTTTGGTAGAGCTGAATTTAGGCCAGCCCTGGTGCAGGCACCATTGGCAACGTGATCATGATAATATGCCCTTGCCCTTTCAAGACAGCCCACTGAGTTCAGCAGGGGCATCGAATGCCATGCCTTTCCCCATCTAAGCAATATGAATACAGAGTTCTTAACGAGTAATATAATTGTTTTAAGCACAGGCATTTAGGAGCTATGGGATGTTGGAGATCAAACTCCGTATCTTTGAATTTTATAATTCAAATTCTTTATGATTTTCTTATATTAAGACTGGGCGTATTTTTTTTTACTACGGTAACTATCAAATAAAAAACAGAGGGCATAATGCTTTCCATAGGGATGCGCAGAAAATGTTGTTGTTAATGATGAAATTATCCAGAAACTTAAAAAACTCGTATCTCTAGTAGAAAAATCATTAACAGCTTTCAAATATTTTTCACATAAAATGGCAGTCTTAGCTATCATAGTTTGCACTTTTGTTTATTTTTGTCATGAGTCATCCCTTTTAAAAGCTGTTGTTAATTTAAGAAATGACTGATTATTCCCAGAGCCAATGAGGCAGTAATTTGAGATAATTCCAAATTATGTTTTTGAATATATCTGATAACAATTGCCTGGAAGTTACATGATGTGCATATCAGTTGATCAATGAAATAGTTTTATTTTCCACTATGATCTTTTTGGGGGGACGCTATGGGATGGGTGAGGCAAGGCACTTGAGTTGGGAGAAAGGCATGCATGGAATTAGTATTTTTCCTTTTCATCTTGTTCTACAGAGAGTTCCCCTCCCTTACTACCTTCAGTCAACTGGCAGAAAAAGAAAGAAGGTGGAGGAAAGGGAAAAGAGAGAGTGGAAGAGGGCATAAGTGAGCTCCCTCTTCACCAAAGGAAATGGAATGGGGCTTCTCCGTGCCTGCCATACATCTGCTCTTTGTATATTGGAAAGAGACTTAGTGATTCTCGTGGGCCTAAGTGGAATACTTTCAGGCAATGCAGATGTTTCTAGATACACAAGGAGGGATGTAGGGGTAAACCTGCCTGAGGATTCCAGTTGCTTAATGGGAATGAAAAATGCTTTGATATTTTGTGATGGGCAGCTAGTCCCAGCACCAAGTCCCTTCAGCGATTGCAAAGGGTTGAAATTCTACCATGGTGGCCTGGAAGCCAGAAGCTACATGAGAAAGTAGGGGACAGCATCACAGGAACTTCCCAGAGCCTATTCTTTGAGCCCAGAGAAATCTATGTATGTGTATATTCATATCTATATCTGTGTCTGTGTCTGGAATCATCTGTCTATCTGTATGTAATGAATTTGGGCTAGAAAAATTACCGTGATGTGTGAATGACCACATGGCAGAGCAGCCCTTGTCCAGTGTGAGATGGATGCAGGACCTTACCTTCTTTTCCTGCTACCACAGACTAGTTTGCCCCTCCTCCTTACTTCTTGCCAACACAGAGAGTCAATGCCTGGACTTCCAACCTCTCTCTCTTTGTTTTCCATTTCACCTCTCTGCTGGTCCGGAGTGGAGCTAGTGATAGCAGAAGTCTGGAAAGGGAGAAAAATAGGGAGAGTAGCTTACCAGCCTTGTGTCTAGCCATTTTATAAAGCTATTTCTCTGTGATGATGTCAATGAATGACTTCCTAAAGGGCTTTGGGGGCATGTTTATTTCATCCCTACCTTATTATTCCTTTGTGTTATTTTTATTGCTCTGAATCTCTGGTTTTCTTTCTCTTTCAAGGGCAGAGTCTTTCTGGGTACCTCCATCACTGTGTAACTGGAGCTGTAAAATAATCTGGGGTGGTGACTTCTTAAAATCCCTGGTAGATACGGAAGAACATTACTAATCCAAACTCTTTTAAATGTCTACCAAGAAAAGGAGAAAAGCATATACTTTTTTCTTCACCTGATTTAATTTGCTTTATGTAAGGTGGCCTCCTGGATAAAGCTGTTTTGGGACAAATTGCTTCTTCTGGGAGGATTTTAGGCCTTCCTACTCCTAATTAACTTAAAAGATGCTTTAATTCTTGGTTCATTTAATCATTCATCCATTTATTTCTTTACCGATAGATATTTATCAAGTGCTTATTGCATGCCAATCACTGGACTGGGCACTGTATGTACAAAGGTGGATGAAGCACAGTCTCTAACTTTCAGGGGGGAAGACTGATTCCTAAGTGAGAGTTATGATATGTTTGGAGTGGGATGATAGTGACAAGAATAAGATGTCATGAGAGACTGGCTCAGTGGGGCATTGGACCCAGCTGAGGGCCCTGGGAGGGCTCAGAGGAGGGAGTGAGGCCTAAACAGACACTTGCAGGATGAGGATTAAGAAAGGACACAGAGAGGCCGGGGGAGAAGGATGCAGACTGAAGCAACCCATTTGACTTGGTAAGTAGGGGACCATTAATGATATCAACCGGATCCCTTTCAGTTAGGATGGTGGGAGAAGAAGCTGGAGTGAAGCAGATTGGGGGGTGGGTAGTGAGTGACCCGGGAATGAAGAAGTGGAGATGAAAGAGAAAGGGTGAGAACAGGCTGGACATTGGCTTTGAAAGAGTCTTGGGATCAAAGAGGTGTTTTATTTCAGGGCCTGAAAAATCTGTGCAATGATTCAATAGCAGACCAAAGGATGAAGGGCCAGGAGGGATGTGAGGGAGGGCATCCTGATGGAGAGGATAGGTGATGTGAACCTGTCTGGGAGAACAGTCTGGGAGAACGAGTGGGGCTTACTCCAGAAGGCACTCTGGAAGTCATTCCAGAAAAGCAGTTGGGATAGGCCTGGTCTGTAGAGTGAAACTTAACTTTTTGGTGTCCCTTTAGTTTAAAAGGACAGAAGACACCCTCCTCCCAACCAAGAAGCCCCTTGGGTAGGATGTAAGGCAGAAATCATAAACTCTAGTGTGAGTCGAATGATGTAGGTGGGGACTAGGGTAACTTGGAGGGTCTGTGTCCTCCTGGGAGAGCAGATGCTTCAGGGCTCCAGCCATATTTGTCATGGGAGGATAGGGGGCCAAGAGAAGCCAGAAGTCTGGATTTTTATGTGAAAGCCCCCAACTTAAAAATATTGGCAAATATTAAACAAACAAACAAAACAGTATGTGGGTCAAACGAGATCTGTCTGCTGGCTCAATCTGTTCCTGGGCACCAGTTTGCAACCTCTGATTTGGAAGACCTCTTTTAGGGGTTAAGCTTATTCTGGCATTTTCATGTGAGAAATCCATCCTCCCTGAATAACTATGGAGAAAAACATTAATATGGAAAATAAAATGGATAGTTGGAGAAAAGAAGCACAATAATGTGTTTAATCCTCCTAAATCTGGTTATATGCTGTGACCTCTCCAGGACTTTAATTTTAGTAAGTTGATTCCCTAATGTCCATGCCTATTAACTAAATTTTCTTTGTTCACTTTAAAGTTCTCTGAAAAGTTGGATTGCTTCAGGAACCAGAAAAGACTTAATTACTTAGCTTATTACTAAAAATAAATGAAAAACAGTACTTTTTTTTTTTTTTTTCTTAAATTGGGCCCTTGGACTACAGGGCAAGTCTGAAAAAAATGATAGATACAAACAGGCAAGATATCTGCATGTGCCAAAGGAAATTGGGAACTTCTGTAATTTATGTTCTGCGTGGTTTTGACTATTAATCATATACTTGTGGCAGGATGATGATTGATGATACATGAAAACCAGAGAAGATACATGGAAACCTTGCATCAGGGAGGAACTAAAGAAAGATCCCTCAATTCAGAAATTTGATGAAGTAAGCTATGGGCATGCACTTATACAGTGGTTCGCAAACTTCAGTGTGCATCAGAATCACTTGGAGGGCATGTTAAAACATAGGCTGCCGGGCCCGGTCCCAGGATTTCTGATTTAGTAGGGTTTTTTGTTTGTTTGTTTTTGCAAGGCAGTCCAAGATTTGCATTTCTAATAAGTTCACAGCGCCAGAAGCTGAACATCTCCAGGCTTTATTATTTATAGGTATTATAACTGAACCATATTATGTTTACGTTTACTTAAATTCATCAAGTCTCTTGGTTTGCTAAATTGCAATAAATTGCTAAAGCTGATGTATGCTTTTGAACTGCTGGACTGAAGATCTGCCATTAGTTGTGTGAGAACAGAAGATGTGCTGGTCCAAGCAGGAGAGATTCTTTATCATATATGGCCCAGGTTGTCTAATCTCCTTCGGATGCTGTTGTTTCATCTGGGGTGGTTTTGGTGACACCGATATCTTGATTATCTGTGGTGTTGACTATCGGTCCAACCCCCCCCCCCCCCCCCCCCCCGCCTTACTGTGCTTTGTGATGCAGGGGTCAGAACTCTGTAGATTGCCTTTCTCTTGGACCAGCAGGCTCCTTGCTAGGTTATGCCAATGGGGGGCACTACAGGGGTGCTGCAAAGATGGGAGAGGAAGGACTGGATACTTCTGGTCTACTTCTTGTTTTTGTCAATGTTGCCCCAGGAATAATTATTCAGTTGGGCAGTGACAGTTGGGTTCCAGTTTCCAGTTCTCCCCCCATTCTCAGAATAAGGCTCATTGCACCCCCTCACAGATATAGCTCCAGACAGCTAGTGCCTTTTCCCTTGAGACCTGGGTTTTAGCTCCACAGTATTCTTCCTCTGAATTCTAGAGACACCAACGCTAGTCATGCAGCACATTTCCTTGCAAGTCTGGGTCCTTACTCTTCAGGGTTGGTCTTCCAGCCTTCCCGTTTCTAATGATTGCATTTGCTTCTCTTAGTTCCCCCAGCCTGAGAGGGGGCAGCTGCCTCCTGCAGAACCATCTCTGTGTTACCTCAGAGTTCCCTTTTGTTTTTCAGTC
Organism: Mirounga leonina; assembly: GCF_011800145.1. NCBI lineage: Eukaryota > Metazoa > Chordata > Mammalia > Carnivora > Phocidae > Mirounga > Mirounga leonina. The sequence goes on along the minus strand of NW_023270454.1, from coordinate 31,990,390 downwards.
CTTCAATATTTATTTAAATAATTCCTGTATTAAATTCTCTCTGTTCAAAAAGCAACTGGTGGGTTTTTGCTTTTCTGACTGAACCCTGATAACCAGCCGTGTCTATCTCACCATGATGCTGGACTGCACACCATGCTATTGCCTTCAAATTCCAGAATGTGGGTAGTATCATGTGCTTTAAAAGCTACCCAGCAAGCATATAAACTGCTGTGTCTCTCCAGCTGTGGTTCCAGGGAACACTTGAATCAGAATCAGAATCATATGGGATGCTTGTTAAAAATGCACTCCCTGGGGGACCTGGCTGGCTCAGTTGGAAGAACATGTGACTCTCGGTGTCTGGGTTGTAAGTTCAAGCCCCACAATGGGTGTAGAGATTACTTAAATAAATAAACTTTAAAAGAATGCACTTCCTTGGGCCCTACCCCGAGACCTTCTGCATTTTAAACAAACTTTCTAGGTGAGTTTTCATGGTGGGTGTAATGATTAATTTTATGTGTCAACTTAGCTAGCCCATGATGCCCAGTTTTTTATCAAACACCAGTCTAGATGTTGTTGTGAAGGTATTTTTAGATGTGATTAATATTTAAATCAATAGATTTTGAGTAAAACAGATTATTCTCTATAATGTGAGTAGGCCTCATTCAATCAGTTGAAGGTTTTAAGACCAAAGACTAAGGCTCCGGAAAGAGGAGGAATTGGGCCTCAAGACTGTGACATAGAAACTCTGCCTCTGTTTCTAGCCTGTTGGCCTACTCTGTGGATTCAACACTTACCTGATCTCCCAACCTACTGGGCTAGCCACCATAATCTTGTGAGCCAATTTCCTATTTATGTATGTATGTATGTATGTATGTATGTATCTATCTATCTATCTATCCATCCATCCGTCCTATTCGTCTGTTTCTCTGGAGAACCCTGACTAATACAATACAGGTGGGGCTCAGGAATCTGCATTTGAAGTAGCCCATCTGGTGATTATGATGAGTTGGGCTGTAAAGTTTCTGGTGAGAGTCCTACAGAGTGGAGAACACTGTGGTAATGGTCTTTGGAAGTGCTTTGGAAAAGTTAGTTCATTTGTACATTGCTTTGGAAGTGCTTTGGAAAGTTAGTTCATTTGTACATTCATTCATTAGCTATTTCTCAGGGAACAACCGTGGACCTAGGAACTATTTCAAGCATTGGCATATTGCAGCAGGCAAGACAAATCTAAGTGACTCTTTTCCAAGGTACTAGGTTCTTACTCCAAAGGACTCTTAAGATGAATCTTCCTGAGCAATTAAAAAAATAAGCCTAGTATATATTTTAAAGGTCTTCAGCTTTTTTTTTTCACCTACTTTTACACTAAAGCATTTCTCTTATTTTGGTAAAAAATATTTTAAACTCAATTCAAGAAGTACTTACTTTGTGTCAGGCATTACATTAAATACTCTCCCCTTTAGGGGCTTATGGTTTAGTGAGGAAAATAAGCTAGCCATTAAAATACAGCAGAGTTGTTCTAAAGCATGAATGTGGTATCCTGGCAGGACATGGAGGACTCCATCCTGAAGCTGGCTGTAGGAAGCAACCTCTTCTTTATGGGCATGACCTGAAGTAAGTCTTTCCTTGAATGGTTGGAGTTGTGTTGTTTTGTATAAGGACTGCAGAATCAAGCTGCCAGGGTACCTCATCATTCCACCCTGCACTGTAGATCTGGAATTTAGTTTCTGTTGGCTTCTCTTTAATTGGTGCCAGACTCACTGTTGTTGTGTGCGTGTGTGGAGTTGAGGCGGGAGGTATTGGAAATGAAGTTGTTCCAGGGAGATAACACTGAGTCTTGATCCCACATTTTTTTTTTAATCTTTCATTATTTCATTGGTTTCCTTTTGGCTTTTTCTTTGCAATGCTCTGGACATTTGAGAATAAGTCTTAATCACCACATGTAATAAAATAAAGAATAATATTCTTATTGATAATATGGCATTTTTCTTTGAATGTTGTATTTAGTAAGTGCTAGGTTCCAAGTTTCTCATAAGGAACAGATTTTCCGAGAGATCCCAAAGGAATGTGCTGCATATTTCATGTGTAGATAAGGAAGAACTGAAGTAGATTAATATCTAAAGAATATATATATCCTGAAATAAAGACAATTCATTCACATTCAAACACAACTTTAACTTGCTGTGGATCCTACTTCAAAATACACTTCTGAAGATAATTTTTTGAAATCACATGGCCATGTTCAAATTAACTGAGGTGAAAGTAAAGTTAATGTTTGATTTATTCACCAGTGAAAACAGGAGAATTTATGCATCATAAATTTTTTATGCCACAATATTTGAGTTACTCATCCTTTGTGAAGATGATGCCAGCAAAGGCATTCTATTTGTATCCAAATGTTTGATCCTTAAATTATTTCATATTATTAAAGAAAGAAGTCCAAGTTCTTATCACTTTATATTTTAACTTTATTGAAGTTGTACATATACACACATGTACATATACAGATACTCATCACACACCAGGACAGTATTCACATATCATAAGTGAACAACTTGATGAATTTTTACCAGTGGAGCTCACCCATGTAACCAACATCTGGATGGAGACATAGAATATCACCAACACCCCAGAAATCTCATCATACCCCCTTCAAGCCTTAACCCTCCCACAGGGGTAATCACTATCCTGCTTCTAATAGCATAGCTTAGTTTTGCTTATTTTTATACTTTCTATAAATAAAAGGATACATTATCACTATTTTGCTTATTTTATTTAATTGTTTTTATTTGGATATATACATTGACTCATATTGGCCAACATTTGAATAAAATGACAAGAAGGCCTTTTTAAATGTTGAAAAGCATGTTTTTTGAGAGGGCTTTAGTGCACACGTTCCAATTTCTTCTTCTCAAAAGCTCTGAATTTTTTGGGGGGCTTTTCTCTAAACTCTAGAGTATCACAGCCAGTAAGAGCTGAGAGATACAAAAAATAGAATATAAAATATCCATTAATAATTTTTATATTGCTTACATGTTAAAATGAACATATTTTAGATATATTGGGTTAAATAAAATATATTATTAAAAATAATTTTATCTGCCTCTTTTATAAATATGGCAACTAGGAACTTTAAAGTTACATATGAGACTTGCATTATATTTCTATGGGTAGCATTAATTTAAAGTGTTAGCAGGGCTCAGAGGGGCTTAGTGATTTAAATATTAAAGATTCTAACATCCTCTTGCTGGCATCATCAGCCTTTATGGTTTTCCCGGTGGGCAGAATCCTGCTCTAAGCTCTCAGGCACAAGGCCAAAACGTTCCTAGATTCAGGGGAGATGGAGACTTGCTTGCCTTGCTATACCTTTGCCATATCTTCAGAAATGCTTCAGAAAGTTGCTTCAGAAATGCATCAGTTTCACTAGCAATTTCTGCATTTTCATCCTGTCTCATGTCGAATTGGTCCTCTCACTGGAAGGGCCTCTTTTTCCCTATTCTCCATCAGGTGATACCTATGCTTCACCTCTTCTGTATGCCCGCTTCTCATAGCTAAAACAGGCATGGATTCCAAAAGATTTAATTTGCAAAACTTTGTTGCAAGTCAGTATTTGGTTTTCATTATACATTTTCACGACAAGCCACAATAATGGTTGAGGTCCTCGGTCAGCTGATTAGTGCTATGTTACTCATAATATACCTATATTATGGATATATATATACATTATATATATATTACATATATATACACACATTATATATTATACAATATACCTATATTATAGGTATAGAGGTATATATATTATAGGTACACAATTCATTTAGAAGAAACTTCAGTCACTTCTTAGATACTCAAATTGGGTGAAATAGAGAACTGTGCCCTGGACATAGAATCCGTGAAAATGTTAGGTTAGTAATTTTTTCCAACTGGAAAATAGATGGGAAGGCCAAGCCCTTAATGTACTAAACTTTGCCCTGAGTTTCCTTCCTTCCTTCCTTCCTTCCTTCCTTCCTTCCTTCCTTCCTTCCTTCCTTCCTTCCTTCCTTC
>NW_023270454.1:31813169-31986357 GCF_011800145.1 Mirounga leonina | reverse complement strand
TTCCTTCCTTCCTTCCTTCCTTCCTTCCTTCCTTCCTTCCTTCCTTCACCAATGTAATAAGCATCACTATCTTTTTAGCCTCTCGCAAGTTTTCTCAGTGCTTGCTGCTTGACTGCCAGTGCCACCACATTTAATGTGGGGTTTTTTTTTTTTTTTTGGACATCACTCTCTCACGCTGGGTATCAATATTTGTGCTTACTCAAGATGGCCAAAACCGTGATTTATTAACAAACCTCAATGGCTTAACACACTGAGTACTGCCAAGTTGCTCCCCAGAAGGGCTGTTCTCCCTGGGAGTTCATGAAAGTTTCCTCCATTTGTCCCCACATTATCTACAAAGTGTCCTATTATCCAGCTTTCTAAGTTTTGACAGTCTAGTGGGTGTGAAATGGTGGCTCATTATTTTAATTTCCATTTCTCTAATAACTGATGAGTTTGTACATGTCTTCAAAAACTTGTGGCCTTTTGGGTTTCCTTTTTTGTAAATTGTTCATATTTCTTGTCCATTTTTTTCTATTGGCATTCTTCCTTAGTTTATTACTATTGAATTTTAGGGGTTCTTAATATATTCTATTAGTCCTTAATTGGTTTTATATACACATGTTTTTCCTTCAATTTATCATCTGTTTGCTCACTTTGTCAATGGTATACTTTTAAAATTTTGTCATAATCAAATTATTTATTATTATAATACTTATTTTGCTTTGTACTTTTAAGGTTTTATTTAACACTTCTCCCCCACTTTTAGGTCACAAAGATATTCTATATTTTCTTCTATCAACTTTGTAGACATTTCTATTTTATTTTTGTCTATAGAATGAGCCAGTTTTGCCAAAAATGGGACCCTATCTTAGACCCTCCCATAATGTAGAACAGTATGCATTCAAGAGATGTCTGTTGGTTCATTGAATTAAAAAATATTATATTTCTAAATTGCTATCTCAATTGAGGATTTTTGGGAATTACTTACATTATGTTCTCTCATTTTAAGTGTGATCGATCCCAGAAAGTATTGTAAGCTTCAGAGTACTTTTAAAATGTTTTCCCCTCAATAGACACATGAACAAATGTTCAACATCATTAGCCATCAGGGAAATTCAAATCAAAACCACATTGAGATACCACCTTACACCAGTTAGAATGGCAAAAATTGACAAGGCAAGAAACAACAAATGTTGAAGAGGTTGTGGAGAAAGGGGAATCCTCTGACAGTGTTGGTGGGAATGTAAGTTGGTGCAGCCACTTTGGAAAACAGTGTGGAGTTTCCTCAAAAAGTTAAAAATAGAGCTACCCTATGACCCAGGATTTGCACTACTGGATGTTTACCCCAAAGACACAGATGTAGTGAAAAGAAGGGCCACATGCACCCCAATGTTCATAGCAGCAATGTCCACAATAGCCAAACTGTGGAAGGAGCTGAGATGCCCTTCAATGGATGAATGGATAAAGAAGATATGGTCCATGTATACAAAGGAATATTACTCAGCCACCAGAAAGGATGAATACCCAACTTTTACATCAACGTGGATGGGACTGGAGGAGATTATGCTAAGTGAAATAAGTCAGTCAGAGAAAGACAATTATCATAGGGTTTCATCTACTTGTGGAACATAAGGAATAGCATGGAGGACATTAGGAGAAGGAAGGGAAAAATGAAGAGGAGGAATTCAGAGGGGGAGATGAACCATGAGAGACTATGGACTCCAGGAAACAAACTGAGGGTTTTAGAGGGGAGGGGGTGGGGGGATGGGTTAGCCCAGTGATGGGTATTAAGGAGGGCACGTATTGCATAGAGCACTGGGTGTTATACACAAACAATGAATCATGGAACACCACATCAAAAACGAATGATGTAATGTATGGTGATTAACATAACATAAAAAAAAAAAGATCCCCAAAGGAAGGGGTTCTGCAAGCTTCCAGGTGGTGGACACATATAAGTGCGGGAAGAGCGGAGCCCAGGGAGGGGGCGTGGGGGCTCCCCGCCCTTCCCTGTACCTTGTCTTGTGCATCTTTTCCTTTTACAATAAACCAGTAATCTAGTAAAAAACAAAACAAAACAAAACAAACTAATGATATACTGTATGGTGACTAACATAACATAATAAAAAAAATTAAAAAAATAAGTAAAATGGTTGCCCTTGATAACCAAGGTTAATAATTAGCGCTTTAGAGCTTAAATGGAAGGTTCTTGCTTTCTGTTAAAAAATATATACGCAGCTACACTGGGAGGGGAGATAGATGTTGAGAGGAGACCAGGAATCCAGCAAGGCTGGGATACAGCCATCTATGGTGTAGGCACCCATTATGTCTAACTAGTCAGGATGAGAGATTGGCAAAAATCCCAATATTTTGGCTTTTATCAAATACATGAATACACACACAGAAATGCACATATCTTCTATTACCTAGGATCCTGGGGCTCTTTCCTTTCACTTATCTGTTACCAACTCTCCATTCATTTCCCATATTTCCTTCCCATTCCACTCCCAAATCTTTTAAAACCTCACTACTCAGTGACAGTTGACTGACTTTGCCTCCTACATTATTGAAATGTTAAGGTCATCCAGCACAACCCTTTTTCACCTCAACATTTCTGTGCATCCTTCCTTTATTTTGGAGGCACAAGTGTCTCTCCTCCTTTATAAGGTAAGCCTATTACACCTATGTGTTGACTTCATCTCCTTCTTATGATTTTGCTTCGTCAGTTATTCTTTCTCTTTTCTATGTAAAATCTCCCCCTAACATAAGAAAACCTCACTTTGGAACTACTTCTTCTGTGCGGTAATAACACTAACTGGCTTACTTAACATCTACTCCAAGCTCCTTCTTGTTCTATAGAGTTTGTATGTATAAATGTATAAAACCTGCATTTCCCAGAGAACCTTGAAGACGGGATTCTAGGTATAATTTTGGCTCAGGCAGTCAGTTAGAGGTACCTTCATGAGATTTGGAAAATGGAAATAAAATGCAACATCATGAGGCCAGATTCACATTTCTGTTTCTTTCACGACAAGCAATAGTCATGAAAGAGTTTAATTTTTCTGTAGGGGGGACTGCAGTGTCTTGTGTCTAGTTTTACAGGTGTCAAGAAGCAGAGGATGAAAGTTTCTGTTGGAGTGGATTGTGGCAGAGGTGGCATCCTTCTGCATCCAATAGCTACAGTAATGGCCCAGTTTCATCTAGAGGCTTCCTGATTTTACAGCATCTTGGTCATGGCAGGCACAGCAGCTTTCTTGGTGGGCCTGGTTTTACGACATGGCTTTGGGAGTCATTCCTGGAAGCTTAGCCTTGAATCTGTCGTTTCAAAGTTCTCATTTTTTTGGCAGGCCATTTTATAGTTTGTCATAAAAATGTCCTTTCTACTTAAAATGGCTAGAAGATTTGGGCCCAGTTTTCAGAGGCTTCTGTATGATAGGCTAGCATCCCCTGAAGGTGGATAGTCATGGCACTATATAGCCCACTCCTGGGTGGCATTGAACGGTAGTAAAGGGAGAACCTCCTATGGGCTGAACATTGACTACTGTGCGTGGTTGCACTTGGCCTGGTAGAAGAGATGTCCTGATTCATTGACAAAGGCTAATGGTTTGGCTAGATTATCAAGCACTTGAAGGGAACATGACTATAAGCTAGTGACAAGGACATCTGAGGCAGAGATTTGCAGATAGACCTCTCCAAAGGGCAGAGCATGAATATATTTACGTCCTATATGAATATTCACCAGAGAGTGATCTCAGTAAGGATGACCAAAATAATTAGGTGGACAATATGGATAGCTCTGTAGAATTCAATCTGTTTCTTTCCCTAGCTACCTTTGTCCTTATTCGATGAGCTCATGGATAAAGTGGCTAAAGCAGCAGGGCTAGAGGTTATGTGTTCTCAGCAACATGGAATTTCATGCAACAGAAGAAATGGGGAATCGGCTATGCAATAACCTGCAATGGTAGAGACCAACACCTAGCCTTCAGTATGGTATCATTCCCCAGGTGATCAGCCACCACTATTGGCAGATTGATTACACTGGGCCACCTCTATTGAGAAGCAGCCGCACTTGTTCTCACTAGAATATACCCTTCTCTGGATACAGATTTGGCTTTCTTGTTTCTGCCAAAATCGCCACCTGGGAACTTTAAAAATGCTTTATTATACGCGAACAATGAATCATGGAACACTACAACAAAAACTAATGATGTAATGTATGGTGATTAACATAACATAATAAAATAAATAAATAAATAAATAAATAAATAAAGGGAGAAAGGCAATTCCAAAAAAACAAAAATGCTTTATTCATCATCATGGCATTCCATGAAACATTACTTCTGAACAATGGACTCATAGCATTCAATTCGCTGATCTTACCAAGTTCCCTAACACTCTAAAACCCAGCTGGCCTGATAGAATGGTGGAATGGCCTTGAGAAGACTCAGGGTGTCAGCTAGGTGGGAACACCTTCAATGGCTGAGGAAACGTCCTCAGAAATATGCTCTAATTCAGCAACTAGTACATGGTGTTTTCTTGCTCATTGGCAGGATTCATGTGCCCAGGAAATCAAGGAGTGGAAATGGGAGTAGCTTCTTTCTCTATTAATCCTAGAATTCTCTTAGCAAAGATTTTTCCCCCATTCCTGTGACTTTGAGTTATGTAGGAGACTTAGTTCCCAAAGAAGGATGTTTTTCATGTTATCCAGGGGCTATAACAATGGTTCCATTAAACTGGAAGTTAAAGGAGCCACCTGGTCACTGGGGCTCCTCATACCAGTGAATCAATAAGCAATGGTAGGGGGATTACTGTGTTGGTTGGGAGAATTAGTTCTCACTACTGAGGGTTGCTACTAAACAATGGGAGTCTGGAGGAAAATGTCTGGATTTCAGGTGGTCCCCGCAGGAGCCCCTTTGTACTCCTAGGTTCAGTGATTAAAGTCAGTGGACAGGTATGACTATTCAATTCAGGCAGTACTCTAATAGCCCAGACACTTCAGAAATGAAGCTTTGGGTCACCTCATCAGGCAAGGAAGTATAACCAGCTAGAGAACCTGCTGAGGGCAAAGGGAATATGGAATGGGTAATGGAAGAAGGAAGTTACAAATATCAGCTAAGACCATATGGCTAGTTGCAGTAAAGGGACTTTGTATCTTTTTAGGGAAGAGAAGGTTAGTGTATTATATTGGACAAGAGTTAGGCAGAGGCATGACTTTGAAATTATTTTTATTTGGAAGTTAAGTATAGTTAAAAGGGGTATATGGACAAGGGGATGACTGTGGTAGCTTTGCCATGTGTCAATTAGGCTAAAACAATTTCCCAGAATTCATTTCCTCTGTGGTTTTGGGTTAGGATGAAGTTAGGGTTGACTACAAAAGAAATATGCATGAACTTTGGAGGGCGGAAGTGAAGCAGTAGGCCTTGTACTCTGAGATTGGTCGGAGGGGTACAAGGCACCTGTTGCTCCTGCAGAGAGACTGATCTGCTGGTTCACCTTGTTGACACAGGGTAGACAATGGGCCCATATTCCCCCAGCTCCTGTCAGATCTCCTCTTTAGTTTCTTAGAATCATAATGCAGATGTGTGCATAGCTTCATTGTGAAGGGCACCAATTCCTTCTGTACATCACAAGTGTCATTGAGGTCGGAGGTGGTAAGAGGCAGATATAGGTTCCAGTTTGTCTTCTTGGGTTTCCCTACTTCATACCCATCTTTTGTTTGCCTGCTAGTCCTCAGACCTACAGCAACTTTAGGCCTGCACCAGATGCACAGAGGCAATAGCCTTCCATTGGATTCTTTACCAGTTCTATAGTTGCATAAGGTCAGTCCTTTTAATAAATCCTTTATTCCACATTGCTTATAGTGGTATTGCTTCTCTGTTAAACCCCAGTTATACAAATGGCTTCTGGGTTATTTTTGTTTTTGTTTTTGTTTTTAACTAAACACTGACCAATATAACTTGCAAGATAATGGTCCATCTTTCTACTTTAGCAGGCAGATGTTAAATGAATGAATTCACTTTACTTAAAAGTTCATTCTGTGTTCTTTCTTTATCACCAAACACTTGTTTCCTTAACCGTTTGAGCCACCCAGGCATCCCTAAACACTTGTTTCCTAATCCCTTATCACTCATATATGCATCCAACTAGTGTTTGCCAGACATGGTGTTAATGTAGCAACAGATAAGGTTGGTTCCTGACCTCAAGAGCTTATGAAAAAAAAGACATGTAAACGTTAAGTTTGATTTTTAGTACCACAGCTCCACTACACTGCTCTTTAAAGGCCTTTGAAGATTGACCACTGAAGACACTCTAATTGTCAAATCCAGTTGCTCTTTGCTTAACCTCAGCCCACTTATCTCCAGAAACAATGGGGATTGGACATTGCTAATTATTTCCTGGAAAGTGAGCGCTATAGGAGCAGGGTTCTTGTTTGTCTTGTTTTCTGCTGTATCCCCAACACACAAAAAAGTATGTGGCATGAAGAGGTGTTAATAAATATTTGTTGAATAAATGATGGAACGTATTTGCTCCTTTTAAGGATTTGCTCTTTCATTAGTCTCTGAGATATTGTCATCTCTATATTTCTTCTACTAATCCTCCCCTGCCCTTTTTCATTGCTCTCTCCTCGGTAAATATAGGCCTTCCTCAATATCCTCAATTCTCTGCTTACCTCCTCCCTCTAGATTATATTTATTTATTAAACAAATACTTAATGGGTACTTAATATACATCAGAAATTATGCTAATTTTGGCTCAACTGTGAGCTAGTCAAGTCTGCTTCTTCTCTGATTTCATCCAGTTGATTTCAAATACCATCTTTATGAAGAAGACTTCAAATATTCAAACTACTTGGAACTTTTTTTATAGATGCTTCAGCTCAAATTTAATATGTCCCTAACAGAATTTGCTGTCATTCACCAAAATATTCTTACTTATAGGCACCATTATCTTTCTGTTCACCCTTTATCTTTCACAGCCTGCCAACTGTTCACTTTTGTTGCTTCTTTCTCATACCCATCCCATTCATTGCTGCTGACCTAGTTTACCCCTTGTCAGTTCTACTATCAGCGATCCAACTCTGTTCGCTTGGAAGGCTTTTCATGCCCTCCTTCCCACTGCTGCAGGGATAATCTGCCGGAAGAGTTTTCAATGGCTCCATGTCTTTTGAGCATAACATCTGAGGCTCTATATCTTCTGTTCCTAACTGTCTTGATCTACATTTATCCATTTATTTTTTATTTTTCACCCTTCCTGGACTTGTGGCCATTTCTTGGTACTTTATTTGCTAAGGGCTGATGCTACTGCCTCAGTCTGGAATGTCTTTCACTTTCTCCAATTGAAAACCTCTTGATCAGTCAAGTTTTGGCTAATCATCACCCAAGGAATGCACAAATTAACTCAGAAGGAATAAATCATTAATTTTTCTGATATTCTTTACTTGTGTTCTTCCTGTCTTGTAATATAGTAATTCTTTACTTGTTTTCTGCCCCTAGCAGACTGTCAGCTCCTTAAAATATTTTATTTATCTTTGGTTCTCTGAACACAATGGCATTTAATGCAGGAACTGATGATGGTAAGTGCTCTATACATGTTTATTTAAATAACTATTCTTGGGCAAGAAGAGAAGCACTTTACTTAGGGAGGAGGATGCATACAAAAGTAAGGTAGGAAGAGTCTCTGTCAAGTAGGACCAACATAGTACTTAGAGCCTGGGAGTGTCAGAGACAAAATTTAACAAGGGCTGGCCAGGTGAGTGCAGGGATGTTGGGGAGTTTGTATGAGGAAGGGAAGGGAGTTCAGCTATGGAAGGTTTGAAACACTTTTGACCCCAGTGGTCATTCTCATTCTGAAACTATTGAAAATGCCTCTCACTTTTTGAAAGATTCTAGTCTTGACTAGTTTAGGCATCAGCCAGGTCTACTTTCCATCTTTCTTCATTTCTCTTTGATGCTAGAGCCTTTAGAGTGTAAATGAAAAAGGGAGCTGTCTAATGGAGGGATTATAAAAGTTGGAAGGGCTTATTATGCGATGCCTGACTTTCTCTGTCTCTAGAATCTCTTGTGTTTTTTCCATCAATAAGTATATCTTCCAAGTAGAAGTCAAGAATCTCCTTGTAAGGATTATGCATTTGGTTAAATATTATCCTTCTTTCCCTCTCTCTCGCTACACACACACACACATACACACACACAATCACACACATGAAAGACTTAAGCCAACGGACGTTGGCCTATATTGTGTTCCTGCTGCGTCCACTGAAAAGGGGACTCACAAAAGGGTTCATTCATGACTCAGTGACTCAGTGAGGCGTGGCTTTCCTGGGCTTGTATACATGATCAGGCCTCTTTGATCTGGTGACTGTTATTTTGAAAAACTTTAATTTTTTCCAAAACAGAAGAAAAATGCAGTTTGCTTTGTAGAGCAGAGATAGTGGCGAGGAAAGTTATTTATGAGTTATTGCAAAATACCACAAAGAACAGCAGCCCAGGAAGGAAAGGGCAACATGGGCAACCTGTTGACAACTCTCTGGACAAATTGGAAAAGTGTGTTCCAGCAGGAGTTGGGATTAACAATGAATAAACCACATCCTCCACAGAAAATATTGAACTTGGGAGTGGAAGAGATTTCATTTCTTTGTCCAGGCATTGGGATTTTAGAGCTTGCAACCAGAATGATTGTGGTGAAATGTTTAGTGCTAGAAGACGTATTATTATTCTTCTGGCCGCTCATCATGTGGAAGGGCTAATACATTTTAATTTAGGATTATTAGCACTAGATGATCTTTGCAAAAAAGGGGCAATTTTTACTGTAATTATTGAAAGGTACATTCTGTGGTCATTCTTATTTTCTTATAACAAATAATCATGCATAAAGTTTACTTATAGCCAGACAGTATGTATTCCTTTCACCATTTCAGGAATCTCAACAGTGTTGCACTCAGTGTTAAGGGTTTGATTATCCAGTTCGGATATTTCATTTTCGTCTAGAGTCTGTGATATAATCCACTTAGATTTCATTTTGGGGGTCAGCTGCCCTGGCAAGTCAGATATCATACACATGTTCATTGGCTTGAACTGAGATACCAACTCAACTTTAGGTCTGTTCCTAACTAGCAGGTCGTAATCTTCAGTTGCAAGACCCAGCCCTGACTGGAAACCTTAAGTAAGACTGTAAGGTTCCCCACAGCCCTACATCCTTCCCTAGAGAGGTTTGGCAACAATACTTCATATATTTTCACCCATCATCTAGTATGATTTTTCACTTGGATCATGTTTTGGGTTCCCAAAATACGTCTACAAGACACTGACTATATTGTAAAAAGAAGTGGGAAGGAAGAGCTCATTCATGTTGATGTGTTTGTCTATTTGACAACCTTTCTAATGATCTTAATTCATGTTTTGAGCATCAACTCCACTTCAGCATCAGGCCAGTGGTCAGTGTTATCTTCACCTTAGCAAGGGAGACCAGATGCCTGGAGACATATGCATCTTACCTCATAGCCAGGCCTGGCCACTTAGCCTGGTGAGGGATTGGAACTCCTGACCTTTAGGTCTTGTTCCTTTAGTCACTAATTATGTGTCCTCCAGGATTCCTTTCAGTTCATTTTCCATAAGCATTAGCAAGGTAACAAACAGAAAATTTGACATTGAAAATTTTCCAAAAAATCAGAACTTGCACTTTTTGGCACATCTAATTCTTACAGGGGGAAAAATATTTTCCAATAGCATCTGGACATAAGAATGAACTTCCTAATTAGAACAAGGTTTCTTAAAAGTAGGAAAAGTATTTTTTATTTACTTCAGGTGCCTGAAATTTCAAACTTGAGAGTTTTGTGTAAAATGTTTGAAAGAGAAATAGCCAGTGTGAAACATTGAACAGTAACATGACTAGTTAGTCCCTCTGATGAAAAGGGAAATGAAGAAAGTACTGAGGACTGATTGAGAAAGACAGCGAGTCAAAGGAGAAGGAGAAAAGACAAGGTGGAAACTCATATTTGCATATTTTGTTTTTTCCCTCAATCTTGGCAGAAGACAAGATTCCTTGTACATAGGGCCTGTAGATCTTAGGAGGAAAATTTTCACATGGGTCGTGTGCACACCTTCCAATTGTCAGTAGTAAATCTTCTGTCCCTCGAGATTCCATGTGACGTCAAAGGATTTCCTTGGCTTCTACTCCATCCTCTCACATTTCCCTGCTTACTAAGAGCACCTTGCCTTGCAACCTCTGTCCACTAGACCATGGCAGTGTTGGCAGACTCAGAAGAAAGGTGAGGTAAACAGTACGTTTTTTCATGGGGCCTTTTTTTTTTTTTTAAAGATTTATTTTTTCACTCACGCGTGAGAGAGTGAGCATGAGCAGGAGGGAGAGAGAATCTGAAACAGACTTGGTGCTGAGCGTGGAGTCAGATGCAGGGCTCAATCCTAGGACCCTGAGATCATGACTTGAGCTGAAACCAAAAGTCAGGTGCTCAACCAACTAAGCCATCCAGGCTCCCCTTCCTGGGGCTTTTGAACAACGATTTTTATCTCTGATGCATAAATGTCCCTGCTCAGTTCATGAATAAAACCTATTTTTCCTTATTTTAAAAATGATTAATTCGTCTAGATAATAGAAAATCATTTGCCATGTGGCACTGAAAAGTAACTTACCTTCTCTGGGCCTCAGTTTCTTGTAAAAGGAGGATTTGACAAATTCCTTTCCATCACTAGAATATGAGTCTACTTTTAGTCTGTTACTAATCCAAACAAATGATTATATTTTCTCTGGTAATTGGGCAGGGTGATTCTGCTACTTATCTGAGTGGCCTTGAAAGTTGTTCCCTCTTAAGCATTGAGCTGTTGGTGTGGAGTTTACTTCTAAGCCACCCACTGTCTTTGATTGGGTGAATTTTTATTTTTATATGTGTATGTACGTATGTATGTATTTTTGTAGTAACTCATCCCTCTATGAACAATGCTTACTAGATCCTAAGAAGTGTTGAGGAAGTCATGAGATGTTCATAAAATTCTTCATTGACTTCCAGACCAAATGCTGAATAAATATAGATATCAGCAGCTCTTTGCTGATCAGGTCATGCTCTTCATGGCAATTGCTTTTGGATAGGGAATAAGAGAATGAGTTATTTCTCAGAGTGCATTTTTTTTCCCCCAAATTGAGAACTTCAATGGAGTGCTATTTTGGTTCCTTAAAGAATCCATTCTGAACTCTCCTTCATGAAAGACAATACCCTACTGAACCTGGCCTGTGCTGATAGAGCTGACATCATCTCCCACCACTCATGTCTCTTCATGCCAGTCACTTGCCTTCTTCTTGTCCTTCAGATGCTCCCAGTGGTTTCTGTGTTAGGGCCTGAGTATTTTCTCTTGCCTCTAACTGGAATGCTCTGTCCCCAGATTTCTGTGGCTGCCTCTTTCTGGTCAGTGAAGCTCTGCTTAGATGTCACCTTCTCAGAGAGGGCTTCAGTGGTCACCTGATTAAAACTAGTTCCCATCCCCACTTCATCCCCAGTCCAGTCATGGCCTCCTCTAGCACCTGGTTTCATTTTCTTCACAGCAATTAATTCTAGATAAAATGATCTTGTTCATTTATTTGTTTAACTGCTTATTGTGTCTGTCTCCCCCCTTGTAGAATGTTACTTCCTTGAGAGCACAAACTTAGTTTTGGTCACAGTTGTATTCAACAAATATTTATTCGATGGATAAATAAATGAATACTCTATGCCAATGCTGTCCAACAGAACTTTCTACAATGATGAAAATGTTCTATAATTTGCACTATCCAATATGGTGGCCAATAAGTCACATGTTCTTATTTTATACTTGAAATGTGACTGTTGTAAGAGAGAAACTGAATTTTAAGTTTTGCTTAATTTTAATTGATTAAAACTTTAAGTCATCACATATAGCTAGTGTCTACCATATTGGACAGTACAGCTCTTTTCTGCCTTTGGTACTCAGTGATTGAATTAGTAGCAAGAAACTAATACTGATGGAATAGCAAAAGCAGTAGCACTGTTTGGAGTGGTTTTTTTTTTTTTTTTTTTTTATGTTACTTTCTTTTTACCTCTTAATGGAATCAGTGGAGAGAACACCCTCATCGAACAAGCCAATGCAAAACCATCTTTTGGATGCAATTTTTAACATCCATCAGTGAGAGCTGCTAAGAAAGTTTTATTAGCTGCCCTATACTTTTGAGGGCTGTCCTTTTTTTTTTTTTTTTAAGGATTTTATTTATTTATTTGACAGAGAGAGACACAGCGAGAGAGGGAACACAAGCAGGGGGAGTGGGAGAGGGAGAAGCAGGTTTCCCGCCAAGCAGGGAGCCCGATGCGGGGCTCGATCCCAGGACCCTGGGATCATGACCTGAGCCGAAGGCAGACGCTTAACGATTGAGCCACCCAGGTGCCCCTGAGGGCTGGCCTTTTTATTATATGTTTTCCTTCTGTTAATAACCTGTTAGTTGTGTGGAGTTATACATCTAATAGCTTCTTAAGAGATAGGATATCAAATGGCTTTCAGTTAAAAGAGCCTGACTGCATGACTGAATTTAAAACATGTATGCATCTTTTCAGAGGAAGACTTTCACTATTACATGGAACTCTTACTCCAAGCTGTACTTATTCAAGGAAAGCAAAGAGAACCAACACCCCCATTCATAGTTAAGTCAGAACAAAGCTCTTTTGTAAAGAAACTGTTTATGTACCCTCAACACTTTCAAGGCATCATTTAGGCTGTATTACCTCACTGGTGATTTACATTTTCTGTTTAGTATCACTTCTTTTCCTCAGTCTGTGAAAGGAGGTTGAATGGAGAACTTTTTCCAGGTTTGCAGCTTTCTGTAGAAAGCCTGTAGAAATACTCCATGTATTTGGAAGTGTGCTGCTAGGGGAATAACAATTTTAAGACTGCTGACTTGTCCATCGTTTATCATCATTATATGGTGTCTGTCAATGAAAACCACTTCCCAGAATTGCATAAGGAGTTGCTCCATATAGAAGCATGGAGCCTTGTGACAAGAAAAAAGCATTGCAATGAAGAGTAGTAGGGAGGGGTGTGTGTGTGGGATAAACAGAAGCTTTTAGAGCTAATTCATGGCTGGCGTCATCTCCATTAACATTGGGACCGTTTGACGTTGAGTTCAGAGAACACGACCAGGGCTGGTTTCCATCTGTCATGGTGATTAATGAGAGTATTGTGAGGTAATAATAGTTTAATAACGTAGCTGGAGCCAAAGAGGCACACCAAAAGTGTATATGTAATTCTAAAACCAAGAGGAACTGTGGATAAAACCACAAGAGGAAATTGGGGTCCTGTTCTTAGCTCTACCACTCAGAAAAGAGCACCAGGGAGAAATTCCTCTCAAAATTGAGGAGGGTTAAAATAGTCTACCAATGAGATGAAGAGAGCTGTCTTAGCTCTCAAGAAAGGTGGCATCCTGGTGATTTTAACATACCTATGTCTCAAAGACTGAAAAAGTTTGTTAAACCAAAAGTCTTCTGAGACCTAATAGTTGGATTAACAACAGCCAATGCATTAAAGAGGAATGTAGACAATTCCTTATGTTGATAGACTGGATTCAACTCTTCCAAAGAATATCCAGATTATATGATATGTTATGATCTGATACTCAACTCAATGGCTATCTACTATTGGTGTGAAACCTAAATAGTTAAAATTGTCTTGCTTTTGTGAGTCTCTAAGAGGCAAAATCTGTTCAACTTGTAACAACATATTTCAATGAAATTCTCCTTTCTCTCAGATGGCAGCATCTGTTGGTGGGCCAGAGACCTAACATGACCCCCATACACTCAGAACCTAGACCATATGGGCTTTTACTCTAAAGTGTTGGAATTTTCAAGGGAGAAATCACTTTCTATACAGAAAATTGGCAACATGAGACTATTTACATGTTGGCTTTCCTTCCTGCCAAGCAAAGAGCCACCTGACCTAACAAGATGCTATCCAGTTTTTACTCAGAAAATTTCCATCAAATGGATCTTAGCATGAATGGAAAAAACATTGAGAAAGTAAGAGTAGGCTTATGTAAGAGGGGAAGACAGAACTTGGCCAAGCACCCTTCTGGACTGGGTGGCATGCTTTGACCCTGAGGTTATTGTTCAGTGTTTGGTTTATCATGGTATCAAGACAGTTTGAACCCCACTGGGAAGTAGGCAGGCCAAGATGCACTAAAGCTAACAAAAGACACTTGAAAGTAAGGGATTGCAATCCAAGAGAAGGAATAAGAGCTTTTTTGGGGGAGGGGGGTTTGTTTGTTTTTCCCTTAGTGGTTTAGACTACATTTCCTTTCCCCAATGGTTTGTACTATATTTCTTTCCCCCACTTCCAGATGAATATGCTGGGGCTCAGGGAGCTAGAGCAGTGTTTAAGATTTCCAGGCCAGGTATAGGATTTTATTATATGTTTGGAGAGTTGGTGGATGTTCTTCATCATCTGTGCCTGAGCATAGGCAAATGGTTATGGCTATTTGCAGGTGATAGAGGAATCATTCCTATCAATCAAGACCAGAGGAGAGATGATGCTGGCTGGATGTCTGCCATGTAGGCTTCTATTTAAGTCTGGTCTTAGTTGGGGTGTGTCTCCACTGTGAAAAGTTAAATAGGGGGTTTGTTTTCAGTGGGAGTGCAAGGTTTTGTGTTTGCTTTTCCTTTTCCTGCGGCTGACTAAGGGGAGGAATTCTGATAAGAGTGGATCAAGGTCAAGCATATTTATTGGCCCACAGTACAAGGCTGTGGATCCTTGGTGTAATTAGAAATTGAGTTTAAGGTCTATACTTGTAGTGGTCTCATTTTGGACTTGTTCTTCTGGGAAGTTTGTTCTGCCCTAGAGAGGCCTAGTGGTAGGAAGTCAGACTGGCTCAAGGCCCTGTAAGGAAATTCTTGTTTTCCTTTCATTTCCCTTGGCACATTTCCTTCAACTAACTTTTGCTTGTCATCAGAGGGATAGGATGGACATGAGACTTTGGTGTGAGCTAGGGATCAGAGGCCACTTGACCTCCCTCTGGTCTTGACATAAATAGAAAAACTATCATGGGGTTTGGGGCAAAGGCCTCTGGGTAATAACAGAGTGTCTTTGCCTGATCTTTCTCTCTGATTCATGCATTGTTCTCAGAAACATTGAAGGAGGTGGCTGAGTTGAAGGATTGTGGGTCCCCAGCCATTATTCAAATTTTAACTTAACAAGACATGATTTATAAAGTAAACACTTCCAGTGTTTATTTTGAGGCTGCTTATATTAAACTCAAATAAACTCAAATAAAGTGCCAGATATTCTTTACTTCCAGCTGTGTGGATACAGATGGATTTATCTGGGGTCTTAGGCACAAAAACTGTAAGAGAAAACAGTGACATTCTCATGGTAGTCAAGTCAAAAGGATGGATACTTTTTCCCTCTTTTTAGTCTTTTGTTAGATAAGCTGTAAATCGGCACAGTTGTTTTGCAATAGTGCAATGAGCATTAGCTCAGAAGTTAGGTCTGTTCAGCACTTGGTTCTCCCTCATCAAAGTGCATAGCCACCTAGGTCTTTCCATTCTACAAATTGAAGAGATTGAAGTTGACAACCTCCACATTCCCTTTCCCCAGTACTATGCTGAGATAATAAAGTGGAGGACTGAGGCCATTCCAAAAGGAAATTAGTTACCACAGTCTCACTTGTTTCAAATACAAACATTAAAGAACACATACATAAATCTCTACTAGTTTAAGCTTAAAAATTTAAGTTTTAGGTTCCATCTTGGTTAAGTAATTAGAAAAGTTTCCTATCAGCTGTTGGTTGAGGCAAAGGCATTTTGGGAATTTGTATGTGTTTTATTTGAAATTGCTGTACAATTAGTTTAATTCTTGACTTATTTTTGAAAACAAAGACCATACCATTTCTAGAACTAGTATACATTTTATGATGTTTTATGGTCTATTTATTTAACATCTGTGTTATTCTCTAAAGGCACCCTTTATCGTTCTTCATATTAAGCACGTAGTCACTTATGGTCATGTCTCCAATTCCTTGTTTCTCTTGACAACCTATTGTTGTTACTGTTGTCTTGTGCTTGGCTCCCTGAGACCTTGAGGAGAGCTTAGTTGCAGTCCATGCCAATGAGACTATGGGTTTCATTTCCATACAGGCCCGCTGTTTTGCCCTGTTCTTTGGC
The DNA here is from genome assembly GCF_011800145.1 of Mirounga leonina. Taxonomy (NCBI): domain Eukaryota; kingdom Metazoa; phylum Chordata; class Mammalia; order Carnivora; family Phocidae; genus Mirounga; species Mirounga leonina. The sequence continues at coordinate 31,970,210 of NW_023270454.1, read as the reverse complement.
CAGAGCTTATGCCCCTTCTCCACCAGCTTGTCACCAGTGAGCCCAGGAGACTATGGATGGCTCTGTACAAATCTTTTGCCACTGTTGGAAACAACAGTTGAAGTGGGCTTTCTCCTTCTTATGATGGATCAGTAATGATGAGGTCATTGTTGCCAGGCTAAGAAAATACGAGGGTTTGCTGGAAGAAATCACTTTGGCTTCCCTGCCAATAACAGTCACTTGCAGATGGCTGGCGGGGGAAGCAGAATGAGACAGCTTCTCTTCATTCTCCTGCCTACTCTCCTTTAGACCCATCCTGATTTCTTCTAGGCAGTGGACATGGGACTATGTTTTATGGCTGGTTTACTGAACTGACGATTACCAAGTCCCATATGCCATTACAGAGCAATATGCTAGCTCTCCAGCGTAGCAGCACCAGAAAAAGGCCCAAAATGTGACCTCTATTTTACGACTATGATTTATTTTATGCTTCATCCTACTGCAGTTTCTCGACTGCAGAAAGTTCTCCCTTATTTGTATGTGGTGATTATTTGTTATACTGTGAAAATGTGAGTTTTGAAGTTTCCAGAGCGTTATTCCTTCCTGGGCGGGAATTCCTCAGACTTTTGATCTAGAATTTTTCAGTGAGAAATTGGTAGAAGAATATGGGAAAGATACCATTGTTTGTCATGAGAGAGAGCGTGCTTATACTTCACCATTAAAATTTTTTCCCAGAGGAAGAAAAGTAGCAAGACAAAATTAGAGAAAATGTTTGAGTATTTTTAAAGGTGTGAAAGTTTAGAGGTATATTAGAAAAGACTGCTTCCCTTTTCTTGTTTGTGTATTGACTTTTTGTTTTAGCCCAGCCACTATTTATTTTCCCTAGGACAAATTGCCCTCCATTAGAGCAGTTTTAACTGAGCACTCAGTCAGAAAACTGAGATAACAGTTTTGTCCTCAACAGAAACTTTTTTTTTTTTTTTTTGGATACTTGAAATTTTACCTTTAAGTCACCTACCCAGTGACTTCATGTGCACGGCGTACATTGATTCATCATGGAAGTTAATTCAGCATGAATACTTCACTAAGGATTTTCCATACCCCACATTTTCATCATTTTTGTTGTTGATTATATACCCCAGTTGCTGTTATGCAAAATAAAGACACACCATAAAACATACAGTGTATATAACCTGGCCAAGTGAAAGTGCTTTTTAGAACTTTAGTAAGTGGAGAGTTTTTTATATTTTGTTTGGTCTTTGCATTCTCTGTGGAAAAAACCCCAAAACCAAAAAACTAAAACTTGGCTTGGTCACCATTGCCCCTCAGTAAGGTCTGCTGAGAATTTGGCTGTACCTTTTCACTGTTGAAAGCCTTTTATAACCTGGCTAGGAATTAGGCAGCTTTTAAATTTGGCAGCTTTCTGGCCCCCATTAAGGACTCATTTAAATCCTTTCTCACTTGAACCTGAATTTTAACTACCCCTCATGGATTTCAATGAGGATTGCTGTGGAATTAGATGAGGATGGAAATTAGATTAATGTAAAGGAACAATGGAAAAAATACCATATTAGGTAATTTCTAATTCATGTATCTAATTTTATGGTGGTCTTCAAATTGCTAATAATATAGAAATGAATGGTTAACCTGATAAAACGTGTCACAAATGATAAAATAGGTGCATACTTTGGAAAACTGTAGTAACAATAAAAACACGTATAGTTTTATGGCTCTGAAACAAATTGCCTACATCACCTGGAGCCAGATTTAGTTGAAATGACTAAACTAATTAGATAAGAAATAGTGAATGAAAATAAATATAAACATCTAAGGCAGGTGAAGAAAAGCTGTATATAAAATCTGTATGCTATATTTGTATTAAGGTCTTTTTTAAAGGTACCTGAGAAAGGCAATTGCAAATTAGGTCTGATGCTACATATACCAAAGGCCAAAGTTTTCAAACTACAGTATCGTTTGGCAGAAAACATTCTCTTTTTCCTGGCCCCCTCTGCTCCCTCCTAAACACAAAACCAATACTGCTTATCTCCTTGGAGCTGAGTGAATGTAAAAGGCAAGTCATTAATTTGACCCTGGTTCAGAAAAGTAATGACTGATTATTAACGCATAGTTCACTTCTTTGGAAGAAACCTTAAAAATTGAAAAAAAAAAAGATCATATAGTAAACTTGACTTTTTCTTTCTTTTGGTGTTCAAGTTTATGAATTTTAACATATGTGTATGTCTGTGTTACCACCAGTACAATCAGGTTACAGAACAATTTCATACCCCTAAAAACTCCCTCATGCTTTCCCTTTGTAGTCACACCCTGACTCCATCTAGTAGAATATTTTTAAAGTTTTTGTGCAGAGTTGTGTGTCGACGAACCTTACTTCTGGCTCATTATAGATGTATATTCTCTCTTTTTCTCTCATCTTGGTAGTTTGCTCATATGTTCAGTACTTCTTCCTGAGAGTGCTATGCTATTGACAGATTTCTCTAGAACCAGATGGGGATTGGGTTGTGTATGATCATCTGATCCAGAGGTAGGCTATGCAGAACATTTGCTGGAATAGTACTTCAAATTACAGGGATCGAGCTTCTGGGAAGTAGCAATAGCCCAAGGAGGAGCCTGTGATGCAAGACAGGTGGGATTTACACCCAGGGAACAGAACTGGGGAAAGGGCATTGCAGGCTGAGGAAGTGCCTGAGCAAAGCACACAGGTGAGAAAGTGTGAGACAGGTGGAAATAGCAGGCAGCTCCGTGGGGCTGGTAAGAACGGCATGTGGAGGGAGATAGTGGAACATAAGACTCAAAGGTTATGTCAGAATGTGGATTTTATTTAATTGATGGTGGAGTAACATTGATTTATTTTTGAGCTGGTGAGAGATTTGATCTAAACTGTGTCTCCAGAAGAATAATCATGGAGGACAAACCAGGCTTTGGGGACAGGAGTACATGAGACCGCCAGAAAAAGATCCCAGTGACACCAGAACTGCTTCTTTAATTGCTTCTCAGTGAGGATGAGCTGAGCCTTGGTATCAGAACCCTCTGCACAGGCATAATGCTTGGATTTATAGAAGCATGAAGAGCAGCTTGCATATTGTTCTTCAAACATCCTTTGGTCACCTGTATTGTTTGGAATCGAAGAACCCTTCTAGATAGTTTTAAAGAGACATATGAGGTAGTATTTACCTGATTATTTGATTCAAGAGTCCAGTGCCTGCAGGGGAAAAACTATTAACTTCACTAGACTTATTCTTTTATGAGTGGGCTGCACACTGTACATATAAGAAAAAATAGCAAGCATCTGCGGGAACTCCACTCATTCATTCATTCATTCATTCATTCATTCATTCAAAAAGCATGCTTCAAGCACATGGGCCATATATAGGAGGTGGGCTTTTGAAGACCAGACTGTCAGTCAGGCTAGCCTTCAGGAAACTGTGGTAGCCATTTCCTGGCCATCTTAGCTTAAGCCTAATCTGCCTAGGCTGGTTGGCTCTCATATTTTCAGAGAACTTTCCACTGTTAGCAACATCTTTTTGGACATTAGCCCTTTTTATCTGCTTTCTTACATTTTATGGTTTCTTCTCCCATTTCCTACTAATCTCCTGTATCTGACCCAGACTCTTGAACCCTGCATCTGCTGGCCATCTGCATGATCTGTCTGGTTGTTTCTTGCCTACCCAGCCCATTACTTTTGCTGATCCTTACTCTTGCCTGTGTCTGGTCTCTGATGGGCTTATGTGGTGCTGACTCATGACCTATTTCTGATGTTACCTCACAAAGATAATGTTAATACTGTGGAACTCTGGTCTCATTTATTTTGGACCTCTGACTCAACTTTGGCCTTGACTTCAAGTCCCATCTTCCGCCATTGTTGCAATTTTCACTTGGGTAATATCAGATTGTTTCAGGCCTCCGGCCCCACCCAACTCCAAAAGAAGTATCTGCCTCCAGGATATGTCACAAACATTGTCTTCAAATGGCATGAAGAGTTGGGTTTGGCACAGTTGGTTCAGAGAATATTTTTTTATTCTGTTTTAGTTCCAGATTAATAATTAGAAAACTATATTTGGTTTTGCTTTAGGTAGGTGCAGGAGAGTTCTGAAAAACAAAAACAAAACCAAGAGTTCAAAAATGAGTTAAAAATATGTTCAGTTCTGAGGCCAAAATTAGAATGGTTTCCTCTAGTTTGAAATTCATGATATGATTAGAGATTTTGCTTGGATGGGAGAGAAAATCGACAAGATGGATGTGCTAACTGTAGGGACAAAGAGAGGTATCACCTGAGGAGCTGGACAAGAGTGAAAGTAAAATGGAATTTCTAGTGCTTGGCTGGGATGCTGTGAGGTAGAGATGTTTCACAAACTGACAGTCCCATATCCAAAGCACAGGGAGGGCAGGGACACTGCTAACACACGTGGTCTGACACCATAAACAACTCTTCTCCTTTGGGACAAGGAAGACTGTTGACCTTTGCTGTCCCACACAGGGGAAGCTGAATTCAAGAAATCTGTAGAACATATGTTCTTCTCATCTCTCTGAGGGTTACCAAGAAGAGTGGTGCCTTGCTCAGGAGAACGCTGAGGCCTGGATGTTAGGGTCCAACTGATTTCTTGAAAAGATGATTACATTCTTCCATGACCTTCTTAAAGGGGTTTCATAAGAGCACTTGAAACTCCCTCAATCCCAGACACACCCCTCAGACCTTGACATGACTAAGCAGTCTTACTTTCCCCTTCCTGAGAAAAATGGCTGTTCTGAAGGTGTCCTGATGGCTGTAGGGGAGCACTGTGCTTCTGGCTGTTCCCCCTACAAGTGAAGCTGTTCCAGGGGAATGCTGCAAATATGGGGTAGGACGAGAGCAGAGCTGTTTGCCGTTGGATTTCTCCATGTGTCCGGGCTACTGAGGACATCTTCTCTCGCTGAACCCATGAGCCCACTCTGGTTTCATCGCTTGTATCTGCTAGCATCAGTCAAACACTCACAGCGAGATTATAGGCACTGGCCAAACAAAGGCCGGCCCTCCTGGGAGGGAAGTGGTGGGTACTAGTGGAGATGAGTGTCTTACCGAGCAGCAGATGTTGGGAATGTCTCTGCCTGGTGTGCAGTTACAGCTTTGCACACACACAGAGGACCTGATAAAAGGCAGGTGTGCTTTGAGACATCAGAAGGAAGAAGATGACATAGCGGGCCAGCTGCACTTGAATGATGCCATCTCTCCTCTCATCGGAGCCACCACTGACCGAGCCGGGTGCTTCGTCCCTTCCAGACGTGGAGTGAAGTGCTCTGCGTTCATGCTCTCATTCAGTTCCTTGCAGTGGGCTCTGCTTTTCTCCCCACTTTATAGATGGGGAAACTGAGGCTTGGAGGTGTTGAATAACTTGCCCAGGGTCACAGAGGTAACACACATGGAGCCTGAATTCAAGTCTATTTCTGGTTAGAAAACCTTAGCTTGTAAGCCCTGAAGGTAAGGAATTAAATTTCCTTGCACCTGAAATTGTGATGACAAGTGAGTTACTCTGATGACTGAAGTGCCCTTCAACTAAAAAAAATCCATTTGCTATTTGCAGTCTTTCATTTCTCCCAAGGAGAGGTGCTTGAGGGTTAGGAAAATTAACTCCTTCCAGGCTGGCATGCCCTTTCCTCCTTGTCCCTCTCTCCCACCTCACCAGAGCGCTTCCTTGGAACCGTCAGGCCTGTGCTCCTTGCTCCTCTTCTGACGTCCTGAAGCTTCCACGGGCACTGTGGACCCACTGCCGCGTACTGCTGTCCCAGGGCCCTTGATGGTGCTAACTGTAGCAAAAGAAAGGTTGGAGCTGGGGAAAGAGAATCCAGGGTGCTGAGGCGGAGGTGGGCCACAGTGTTAAACAGGTTGGTCAGGGTTGGCCTCCTTGGAATGATGATATTTGGGCAAAGGTCAGCAGGGTGCGTGCGTGTGTGTGTGCGTGTGTGTGTGTGTGTGTAGTATATCTTACCTCCCAACTGGACTGTAAGTTCCTTGACAGAGGTCATGTTTTATATTACTTGGTATCTCCTCTGCTAGGCTCATGGTAGGCACTCAAGGCACAGTTACTGAATTTAGCACATAGTGAATTGCTACCAGGAATGAGTTAGGTATGAGTGAGTAGTGAGGTGATTTTATTTTCCTTCAGGAGTCTCCCTTTCAACAAATCATATTCTCACTCCTTCTCTTCTCTGGCCATAAAGTCATTTATGCTTAATGTAGAAAACTATGAGAATCCTAAAGACATAAAGAAGAAAATAAATATCGTTCACAATTCTGACTGTCAGTATAATCACTACTAAACATTTTGGTGTATTTTCTCTCACACATGCAAATAGATAAAAGTTAAAAAATTAGGCTTCTATTTAGCGATGATATTAAAAAAAATGGAATGACCTATATATATCAGGGGCACTAGCCCATTGTAACCCCTTTGTGTTGCAGGGCAGGGTGCGCTTAAGGGACCCCAAAGTGGGGGGGGTGCAACAGGGGGGCCCTGGGGGTGGCAGCTCCACGTGGGCAGCACCAGTATGTCTTGACTGACCGCCCGCCCTGAACCCACTGCATGTAGTTTTGTACCTCACTTCTTTTTACCTAACATAACACAATGACAACATTATCACGGGTCTTTTAATTAAGTTTGTAATTTCTTTTTTTTTTTCAAAGATTTTATTTATTTATCTGTCAGAGAGCGAGCACAAGTAGGCAGAGCGGCAGGCAGAGGGAGAGGGAGGAGCAGTCTTCCCTCCGAGCAGGGAGCCCGATGTGGGACTTGATCCTAGGACCCTGGGATCATGACCTGAGCCGAAGGCAGATGCTTCACCGACTGAGCCAAGTTTGTAATGGCACTATAAGCATAATTAAAAAATACCTAAATGTGTTTAGTCCTCCTTATCTTGGGAAAAGGAGCCACAAAGATCCTGCTTTTCCTCGTCCTCAGCTCCTAGCAGGTTTGATGGCATTCTTGCCTCTGTTTCAGCAGTTGCTTGGCTTGCTGTGTAGACTTCTGAGAACCAGGACATTTGGGAAGGAAAAGATGACAAGAGCAAAGTAAACGAACTTGAAAGGCTGTGGATCATGGTTGCTTCCTCACCGCGGTTGCAGAGACACTGTGGTGCGTCATGACGGTGTTCTGGAGCGGTGATGCCTGACTCTCGGCTCCCTCGGCTCCCTCGGCTCCCTCGGCTGTCCTTCTGTCTCATGATTGTCTCCTTACAGCTGCTGCTGCCAGGGCCCAGTCTGCTGCCTAAAGCCAAAAGCTGAAAGCTCATGTAACCTTTTGAAGAGCCCTGTATAAGTAAATTGAGTCCTTGTAATGAGGACTAGTTGAGCAAACAATGCCACACCATGTGGCTACATGCATTACCTAGGATGAAAAACATCCCCAGCCACAAAAGAGTCATGGGAGAGGAGACACAGGTCTAATTTATTATGTGGGTTTGAAATTAAACCAACTGTTTAGGACAGAGGCGCTGAAGGTCTGCAGATTAAAGGAGTGAATTAAATTTATTTATTCAACAAACACTGATTGGTCATTCATTAGATGCCAGGCACCGGGCCAAGTGCCAAAGATGGACAAGGTTCCTATAGTCATAGAGCTTTCAGTGGTACTGCTCAGGGAGTTTATTAAATGGAGATAGAGCAGTGATTATGCATTTTTACGTTTCATAAATGTGAACAGGAGTGTACAGTTGTTTCTCAGTGAAACATTAATTTTAATTTTACTTATTTTAGGTCTTGCGCTGCTTCCATATGGAAGAGATTCTTTATTCTTTCCCCAGAAGTTCAGTCCAGTGTGTGATCACACATTTACATGTGTATTACACACATTGCAATGTACTATTATGCTTTAAATCCTCCAAGAGGAACAACTTTTAATGTGCTGAGACATTTACAGTTGGAAGGGTCTTTAGAAAAACCATGCAAAGTCTTGTGCGTTATCAATATGGAGAAGAGTAAAATTGCATCATGAGAGAGTGCACATATGCCAGTTCAGCCGTGTCCCTCCCCCATGGGGGTAAAGAACCTGAAGAATTAGAGTTGCTCACCTGGAGGCCACGCTCCACTTCTAGACCACATCCTGAGTCCCCAGAATCTCAAAATTCCCTAGCTTAGGGGCCTTGAACTCCTTGCCAGAGCCTGCAAGGGCTTCTTCCATAGGTCTGTTTTTTTGAGTGTTGTCTGTGCTATCACCGTGTGCTGGTGTCTACACCCATGCTTACAAGATCCTAAGTGTAGGATGGAGATGAGGAAGACGGTGGTTGGACACCCACAGATGTCAGGTATGAGCCTGCATATAGCTATGGCAATTTTATCATTGGCTAAAGAAAAAGGTAAGGTGAGGTAGTGTGTGTGTGTGTGTGTGTGTGTATGTTTAATCTTTAAAACTTTTCCCTTTACTACTTAGGGTCACTCTCTGACAATGGAAGAGAGATACCTTTTGTAAAGTAATGGATTCTGTTTATTAGTGCATCCTATAGAGTTAAAGAATTCTTTGGAGGAAAAATAAACTAGAACATTTATTTTGTGCATCATTGTATTCTTTAAAACAATGGATTACATCTTAATCCTGCATACATTCTTAAAATGAGAACTCCATCTGGGAGGCCTAACCTTCCATGGAAAAGTCTGGATTACACATGTCCATCTAGCCCTTTGCCAAGTGCTTAATGGAGCACGCTATTGTTGGTAAGATATGCTGGGGTTCTCTGCAGAGACCTAAAACAGAGTGGGGTGCTTGGGGTAGCCTGGCATGCACATCATTTGGATCCAGCCTCGATCACTAAAGCCATTTGCTTTAAATAATTACCATTAGACACTCTTCTCTTTTGTGCTGTGTCTTTCTATTTTTAATGCCATTAAGTTTGAAATAATTGAAGATATTTTCTCAGTCATTTTTCCAGTTTTTCTTTGGATATATTCTTGTCATTGGAGTTGAAACTAGACAAGAGTTGCCAGTCCTTAAATCAATAACCTAATGAGTTTGTCCTCATGTTGCTCTGGGAAATACAGGAAGTGCACTCCAGTAAATCTTTCTTTGAAAGCTTTATGTAGTCCTAAAGTCACAAGTGATGGCAGTTTCCCTTGCTTGGGGACCGGCTGCAGAAACAGGGACTGTCAGACCTGACAGGGCTCTGAGGGGTCACGTGGTGTCATTGCATCATTTTTTAGGTGAGGCATGAGGATTCAGGGAGGGCAAATGCTTATCCAAGGTCCCAGAGCAGGTACATGACAGGCTGGAGGCCTGGACTTCAGGACATGCTTAACCTCTTTAGTTCCTATGAGTGCAATGAATGTTCATGTGGTTCAAAGAAATTTTTTTTTCTGGCCTCAGAAACCTAAATAAAACTCAAAGCACTACTTATCCTGAACCTTATGTGGTTGTATAATGAACCATTCTGAGTAAATTAGGAGTTTCACTTAGGACTGATGCGACTCTAGGCACATTCTAGCCTTTTACATAAGTAGTCAATTACTGTTATTTGCAGTAATTATGTCCCATAAAGTCACTGTGAGCACTGAATTAGTGAACACTGAAACATATTTCTGGGGAAATACAGGCTTGGATTCCTACAAGACTGGTCACACATTCATCGCCCAGTCAATACATAACTGTTTTATGTGTGTTTCTGTTTAAGACAACTTATTTAATATATATTTTTGACTCATTTACATTGAACTCATGGCCAACAGAATTATAACTCATGCCTGATCTAAGCTTACCTAAAACATACTTTCTCTGTAAGGCACATCACATCAGCCTTCTTGTGTGTGGGAACACCAGACAGCACATCAGCACTATGGTTGGGGGCCATTTTAAACCAACAAAAATCACAAAAAGTGCAAAATACGTGACACTAAATAGACTGTAAAAAGGAGACTTGCTTATAGTAAACAGGTGACATAGAAAGGCAGAATGTCAACTTGTTTGACCTCAACTGGGAATGTGTACGTTGGGGACTCCCAATTTTTCACCATTCCATGCATGTCCAAAAATGACCACCAAAGTCCTGCATTGATTTGAGGTTACAGATACATTTTAGTAGGTGAATTTGCAAATAGAGAATTTGTGAATAATGAGGATCAGTTGTATCCACAAGCTCGCACATGTCACCACACACTATAATCTCAAACATGAACTTTTAACCTTTAATTTTGGTTCTACTTGGGGCACTTTTAACTCTGCATAGGTTGGTATAGTTATACTGATAGCCCTTCAACAGGCTCCCATAGATGCCATTTGTTTCAGTGCCCCCACTTCTTAAGAATTGACCTGCTGAAAGACTCCTGAAGGCAGATCCAGGCCCCTGTTCCCTTAATCACAGAACTTCATCAAGAATGGGGTCTCACCCCAGGCATGTACCCTTTTCTCCCTTTAATTAGGCTAGCTTCATACAACTGAAGAGATGGGTCTCTATCAAGGCTTGTCCCAAGGATCCTGCCTCATGTCTGTTTTTGCCCTCAAAGTTCTGTCTTCAGCTTCTTTTCACTTCATCCTCACTTAAAAGCACTTATTATTCCCATGGTTAATCACAGCCAGGCCTCCAACTTCCAGATCCTTAGCTCTTATAACACCTTTCTTCTGAGCAGTTCTGTACTCTAGTTTCCTCCTTGACATTTCCACCAGAATGACACACTGGAATCTCTGCATGTCCAAAAGAGTTCTCACTGCATCCTGCCCCATCCCAAAGCCTCTCCTTTTTCCTCTTAGCTTAGCTACTTGGGCCGTTGTCCAAATAGTCACTCAAACTTGAAATTGGAGTTATCCTTAGTTCCTTCCTCTCCTTTACTCCCCTTGTCAGATAGCCTATGAAGTCCCATACAGTCTACTCTGTACTGTCTCCCCATCTGACCATGTCTCTCTAATGTCATTGCCATAGCTCTTTACCAATCCTCATTGAGTTTGGCTCAATGTCGTGGCTTGAATGTCTCCAGTTCACTCTCCACACTGCTCCTAGAAGGATCTCTTGAAAACACACCTTTATGACCATATCACTTTCCTTCTTTGAATTTTTCAGGAACTTTCCATTGACTACTGGATAAAATTTAAATTTAATAAAGTCCTTTTATAATTGGACCACTGCTTTCACTCCTGTTTCATCTCCTTCACCCCTCTTTTAACTGTGTGATATTGTGATATAATAAGAAATAAATTTGGTTTTTGTCCCTGGTTCCTAACACAGGAGCTTCTAAAACCCTTGGAATTTCCAGGGTAATAGAGGTGAAGGGAACATCTTTTGTTATTCACCATAAGCCCCTTTCAACCATACCTAGTTTATGCTAACGAGGTGACTCTTACTGGGTCCCTAGCTAGCTTCAGGATGGGGGCTGTTTGCCAGGGGAACCATCCATGTGGTTAGAGGTTTGGAAATTTCACTCCAACCCCTCAACCTCTGGGAAGTTAATCACCAATGCCCAATGGTTTAATCAATCATGTCTACATAATGAAAACGCCATAAAACCCCCTAAATGACAGAGAGCTTCTAGATTGGTGAACACTCCATGTGCCAGGAGGGAAGGGTAGCATACCCCAATTTTATGGGGACAGAAGCTCCTGTGCTCAGTACCCTTCCAGATCTCACCCTTTGTATCTTTTCAAATGGCTATTCATTCATATCCTTCATAATGTTCTTTATAATAAACTGGTAATAATAAAGAAACGGTTTTCTTGGGTTCTGTGAGCCATTCTAACAAATGATCAAAGAGGATGGGTTTGTGGGAACTCTGATTTATAGCCAGTCAGTTTTTGCCCTCAGAGTTCTGTCTTCAGCCTCTTTTCACCTCATCCTCACTTAGAAGCACTTAGAAGTCCTGGAGGCCCAGGACTTTCTATTGGCATCTGAAGTGGGGGCAGTCTTGTGGGACAGAGCTCTTAATCTGTGGGGTCTGTGCTAACTCCGGGTAGTTAGTGTCAGAATTGAATGGTGGTGTCCAGAGAGTCAGGGAATTGGTTGATGTGAGGAAAACCCCCCACACATTTGATATCAGTAGTGTTTGTGAGTAGAAAGAGATTGTAACCAACTACATTCCATGAAGTTCTTAAAACATCCCATGCTCTTCCTGCCTGCTTGCCTTTATGTGTGCTCTTCTCTTTGCCTGGAATGTTCTTCATGCGTTCATTCACCTTGTGAGCTTCTACTTATTCATTAACATGTGGCTCAAGGTTTGTCTTTCCTGTGAAGCTTTCCTTGACATCCACAATATAGTTAGTTGTCCCTTTGATTGACTAGAGACCCTTGAACTAACCTTAATGATCTCATTCTGTATTGGAATTTTAAAATAATGGATTTGGTTTTGGACATGTTGCATTTTAGATGCCTGAAGTAGATCCATGGAGAAATACTCAGTAGTTAGTTGTGCAAAGTCAGGACACCTAACTCCTATGACATAAAGCAAATCCAACAAATCTAGGATTTTATGGCACCCTAAGAGCTATTATTTCATCTTTGTAGGAGACATCTCTTTTCTCCCCCTCTTCCTGCATATTGGTTATTTTGTGGCTACACTCATATTTGGGCTACACTGAATTAATTTGACAAATAAATGTCATGAGTTAAATTGTCAAATACTCTTTCCCAAGTCCAGAGTTACAATAACTTCTAAGAGAATATTGCTGATTTCATGCCTGCTTTTGCTTATTACACATTTAAATTATCCTGTTTTTTTTTTTTTTCTCCATGAGTTTTCCAGGCACAGCTTTGAAAAAGCTGTTCTTGGTCTCATTAACCCCATTAAAGAAGACTACTATGTTTTGTGATCACTAGGAGACCATTGCTGAAGTCTGGGCTGAGGAGGCCTGGCCAAAGGGCAGAATAAGCAGTTCTGAGCTAGTTATTCAAGCCAAAAGCATTGTACTTTTAGCAATTTTCTTTCCTTGGAAGAATGAAACAGTGCAGGCTGTGATTTTTCTGGTTTCATTTCCATTTCAGGGAGCAAACTATCTTTCTTACTGCCTTTTTTTATTTTTAATTTTTTTCTTTAGTTTCACCCCTTCTGAGTCTCAAATTGTGTTACACAGCTTGCTACATAGTAGGGACTAAAAAAAGTCTGTTGAGCTAGATTGGGATGAATTTTAAACTATGCTATGGCTATGGCACATTCTTACTTTGCATCCACTCTCCACCTACAGGACTCCTATCTTGTATAAATATGCCTGTAGAAAATTTCCATGGAAAGGATATTTGTCTTCAGTTTTGTGTCTGACTTATACTTCATTTGCCTGTGATTGAGAGGAAATGAAGAGAAGCTCCAAGTTTGTCTGCTGCTGTGTTGTCTGACGTTGTAGGTCTCCCACACTTACTTGGAGAAAATAAGTCCACTCCTCCTTGATTTGTAGCAGGCACTTAAAGGAAAATTCAGATTAAAATTGATCATTCTCCTAAAGTCAGTCTCTTTTTACTATAATATTCTATATATGGGAACCCACAGACTATGTGGGAACATAGTCTGTGTTTGTGTGACCCTTGACACTCCCCTATGGTTGATCTCCTTTCTCCAATGTGCCACATTGTTCTTAGACATTCTCAGTTTATGAAAACTTATGGGGTTCATGACTCGCCTGAGAAGCCAACCTTGGAAATGAAGATGCTTGGTAGAGGAACTGGTCTCCCTCCTCAGACAACACAAAAAGCTGTATTCTTTTGTGGTCACAACATGGAATACTTCCTGTAAATCCTTCAAACTTCTCATTTCACTCTTTTAATTCCAATTTATACTTCTATTACTAAGATAGTCCTTTAGTAAAACTCATCTAAATATTGACTGTGTTCTATAGGAAAAAACAATATTAGTTATATCCATGAAGAATTAAATAATTCTTCTTGAGTCTCTCTTTTCATCCTGTAAACTAGAACCTGTCTTTCTAAAATTCTGTTTAATCCACTGAATGGTTCCCTTGTCTTCAACTCCCTCTCACTCTCTGATGTCTTTCCCTCCATATTTTAGGCAATATTAAAAAAAAACCCTATAATCAATCATTCTCTGATTCCCTTAGTTACTTCTATTCACTCAGCAAACTTTCAAAGTGAAATTAAATTAAATAAAATTTACAGGCACTGCCAAATTCCAAAGCTACTGACCTGGCCAAATGGACTTAGGAAAATGTTCTCCAGTATAAACTTTAATTTTTTCCTATTGGTTAAAAATTCTTTCCAAAGCATGTCAGACAAATAATAAAAAGGAGACATTTTTTAGGTTTAACTAATTAATATTTTAGACAAATCGAAGTTTTTAGGATGGAGATCACTATTTATTTAAACAAAGAAGCAGAAAAGTAAGTACCAAATGAATTCTATAGAATATAGGATACATTTATAATGAACAAAAAATCTATTCCATTAGAACGAGCCTTTTGTAGTTTTTCTAGTCCAAAGAGAGCAAATAGGTCATCCTTGTGAATTTACAGGTTAAGTTGAAGTGGAAGCATTTTACCTGCTTTATTGTACTGATTGGTCGTAAGTGCTAGTCTCAGGCTGGACACTCAACAGGACAATTCTAACCAATCAAAGAGGATGGTTGGGAATCACTAGAGTTTTTCCCATGCCAGTGTTCAAAGCTGTGTTTACTTTTAGGCTCTGTTACATTTTGATCAGATACGTGTTGTGTTCTTGCTGCTAAGAGTACTAAACTCATTGCTCTGTGTATTTTTAAAGCAAAATAAATTCTAATTTATTATTCCCAAGACTGATGTTGGCATTATCACTATATGAATTGGAATAAAGAGCTGTGGATTTGGGGTTGTCAGTATCTTCTATCACTCAGTCTACTTGATTACTTAGAAAGGACAGGGCAAGGCATACTGGGAGAAGGAAAGAGTAAAAGTCTTAAAATCTGATAAGGAGGATAAGAAAGATGTATGAAAATATAGCTAGCTAACATAGCATCCAATAAGGGCCAGATTAGTCTTGATTTACTCTCAGTTTATTTACACTGGAATGGGACAGTTTCATCAAATGAGTTTGGTTTTGAAATAATTGATTTAAAACAAATAAGACATTTTAGTGGAATTTCAAATTGATTTAAAAAATATTTGGCTTAAACTCTTGGAAAGTAGGTCATATTCTTCTTTAAATGTTAATCTTAAAAGTACAGTATATTATGTCTTGTTAGTGAATATCAGGAGAAAACTTGAATGGGATAATGGCGAGTCACTCCTTAGGTTTAGTTACCTCATGTGCGAAATGAGGTAAGCAACTAGATAATTTATGAAGTTCCTTTTAGCTAGCTGTATCAGTCTAATATTGAGTTGTGCTTGAGAGAGAAAAGCAAAACTAGGAGAATCTCCAAAGTAATATAGGATTTAAAAGACCATTTTGCCTCTTGAGTGAAAAAAAACAAAACAAAACATGTTATGGGGCATATTAGAGTTAAATATATAGATCACTGTTAACAGAATAACTGACATAGGATTCTATGCCTGCCAGTATTCCATCATATGAATTAAATATGACTAAAAGGCAGACTGAATTTGGTTGTTTTCATGGCCCCAAAGAGAGGGGACTAGAGAGTTTCACGTTGCTACATTTTCTAAGCCAATCTTGATCCTATAGTTAATTGCCGTGATGACATCTTTGTTCAAAAATATTGCAGGGGACAGAGACACTACTTCTGTCAACCAATAAGTTTAAAGTGTAATGCCAAGAGAAAGGGTCATTATTTGTTTGGCCCCCAGGGTAAATCACTAAAGTAACGGTGCTCCATTAAAGAGATAAGCTAGGCCAGAAATCCTGAAATAATGGGAGCAATTGCCCAGAGGGCTTTTTTCATCCCCCCCCCCCCTCTGGCCTTAGCTTTGTTAATCAGAAAAAGAGAATCAAGCCTGGACTGAGGACTACGGTTCATATTAAGAGGAAGAATCTTAGTTTTTCCATCTCTAATTTCTATGATTTTGCAAATCTAAATTAAAAACATTGGGAACATTCAATATGTTTGTCGTGTATTTTTAAGCCACAGTAACAACTCAATGTAGTACATTAAGTACAGAGAAAAGAAAAAGAATAGCTTAACACCAGCTCTGTGAAATTAACTGGTTCCAAATAGAGAACTAGCCACCTGGTTAGGTTTCAAGTTTTTGTCTTAAATATTAATATTCCAAAAAAGAAAACCGATTCTGAAAGAGTCTGAGGAAACCAATGATTCTTCCAATGTATGCTTGTTTTACATAAACAACTTGCCCCTCACAACATGAAAATAATTTTGCATATGTCTACTTAATGAAATATGTTTTTTTGGAAACAATCTTATTTCTTTCTCAATACCTTATGATGTCCAGTCTAGCGTCAAGATCTCTCTATCTCAATCTCTCTCTCTCTCTCTTTCTAATAATAAGCTATTTCCTGTTTTTACTATCTGGACCTGTATAGCCCCCAAATTTGATTACGCACTCAGCAATTCCAAGGTGCGTGCATGTGTGTGTGTGTGTGTGTGTGTGTGTGTGTGTGTGAAGGGATGAAAAGATATAAAATGTGATGATAATGTCATCAGATGTTTAAAAACAACAAGCACCCAGAACTTGAAGAGCAAAATGAATAGTGCTTCCATCGAAGTAGTCACCTTTGGAGATTAGATGTTTGGAATATGATGTCCCTGCTCTAAATAATTTTGGAACTTTTCTTTTGGAAAGTACTGCAGAACCAATGAATGAGAAATGCCAAAAAATTACTGTCATGATTATACAGTCTTTCTTTTGTACTAAAAATACATGTTACCCAGCTTGATCATCCATCTTGTTTGGCAGACTGGACCCCTTTATTAGTCAGGGTTAGGCAAGAAGCTTATTGCTGGTTCAAATAATGTGTGTGTGTGTGTGAGAGAGAGAGAGAAGAGAGAGAGAGAGGGAGAGAGATTGAGGAGTCTTTAATAAAGGATCTATTTACAGAAGGTGTGAATAGGAAACGGGAAACCAACACGGAATGGGGGACTTCTTATGCTTCCTAGGCCTGAAAGGGATAAAAGGAGGGGTTTGCTATTAGAATGCAGAAAGAGATGTAGGTGAGAGCTCTCACACTAGACCTGGGGACCTTAGAGGAGGAAGACAGCCACATTTCTGAGCTCATTCTCCTCTTTGCTTTCAAATTTCTGATGGTGCTTCCCTTTGGCCAAACTTGAGAGAAAGCCAGAGAGCCAGGGAACCTTAATAGACCCATACAGATCAATCTCCCAGGACACAGAGCAGAGTGGAGAGGCATGGAGAATAGTTCTGGAGGAGCTAATGGAGAATATCCAGCACAGCCATTAATGACTTTCATCTGTTAACAGTAATCCAAATCACTCCACTGAGGACTGTCAGGAGGATGGGGTAGCTTCTGAAGGCAATTCTAAGAGAAGCATCCCTTACATAAATGGAGTATGTAAACTCACTAGAATAAGTATGCAGCCAACAGAGGAAATGAATAGTGTTTTAGTTCATTCATTACAATTTAGACTTATTTTTTCATGGCCATGTCTTGTCTTTTGACAGAAATACATTTGAATGTTTTTTGATACATTCAGTCTAAAACTTTTTATAGTCCTTAAGGTAGAATATATGTATTCTTTATTGAGACTTATAATAGAGAATGGAAAAATACAAAATGACAAATGAAAAGATATATATCTTTTCTTAATGGAGTTACCTGCATATATTGGTTATGTACACGAGTGAAATAAAGTCCTGAAAATTTAACAGGGATTGGGATTTGGGAATGGGGGATTAAAAGCAAAAATTACATATGTTTATAATAATCTAGATCTGGCTTCTATTGGCAGTTTTTACTTCATTGAAGTAAAATTTTAATGCCTTGGCAGGCTCATTGATGTTTTATTTTTGCTGGAAATTAGGAACATGGGCGGTAATCATGAGTGCCAAGAACAGAAAAGACAAATTATACTGAGTATGCTCTGGAAAGCATTGGAAGTATTGGTCCCCAAGCTTTGACTTGCTGGATTTGGGTATGGGTTACCTAACCAGACTTCTAATTCTCTGGTATAGTCAGGTCATCTTTCATCCAAAATAGGAAATTGAACATTTTTTTCCTATGAACATCATGTCAATTTTTGATCTTGATAATTCATCGGTTATTATTCATGGTCACTATCATTGTCTGTTGAATAACAGTGGCTCAAACATCTTAAGTGAGATACCAGGAGAAGGTATTTATTGTACATTCTTTCAGGTGGATTGGAGCAGAATAAAATGTGTTACTAAAACTGGTCTTTGTCGCTGAGAAAACTCCAGGTTCAGATGGTTTCAGTGGGGAATTCTAACAAATATTTAAAGAAGAAATGCCTATCTTTCACAAGCTCTTTCAGAAAATGGAGAGGATAGGAATACTTCCCGACCTGTTTTATGAGGCCACACCACCCTAATACTAAAACTTGTCAAAAATATTACAAAAAAAAGCAAAACAAAGAAAATTGCAGACCAATATCCCTCATGAACATAAATACCAAATCCTTAATAAAATTTCAGCATATTAAATCCAATCACATATAAGAAAATACTACATAAAAACAAAGTGGTAGTTATCCCAGAAATGCAAGGTTACTTTAATTCTTTAAAACCAATGAATGTAATTCAGCTTTTTATCAAAATAAAAAAGGAAAATGATCAATAGATGCAAAATCAGTCTTTTGCTTTTCTTTATATACATTTGAATTTATGTTTCTTTATTAAAAAAAAAAAAAAAGGAAGAGAACAGAAAATAAAGGCAAGCTCCATAACTTAAAAACTCTGTTTAAGGTTCTTTGCCCATGAAGAACAGACTTGATTTTCTTAA
The DNA here is from genome assembly GCF_011800145.1 of Mirounga leonina. NCBI lineage: Eukaryota > Metazoa > Chordata > Mammalia > Carnivora > Phocidae > Mirounga > Mirounga leonina. Next base: position 31,951,466 of record NW_023270454.1, on the reverse strand, counting down.
CAATAAAATTTATAAAAGTCCTAATAACTCACATTTTAGGGGTAAATTAGACCTCAGCTTGGGTCAACAATAAATTCCATATTTATATTGTGTGTACCCACAGAGTTGTGCTTTCCATGTGTCATAGATCCTCAGCCCGCAGGAGGTGGGCCTCCACCTTACCTGTCCAAATCAAGATTCTGAAATCTGAGAGGTTTTGGATGTGGCTGGTGTCAACCTAAAAGGGGATGGGAGAGGCATCCAAATTAGGGGAGCAGTTCAATGGAAAGCAACTTTATCCATGCGTATATGCAATAGATAGCTAAGTAACTACTTCATGCAAGGTACAAAACAGATGAAAGCCACTGCCCTCATGGAACATATATTCTATTGGGATTATATACAGTAATAATATGCTTATCTTTCTTTTATATATCAGACATCTAAGGACTAAGTTCTAGGCCTGCCACAGGATTGATGGTTTATGAGTGGGTCAAAATATAATTTCTAATCTTGTTCATTTTATTTTTGGTCAAAGATAATCTACTTTATCTGCCTTACCTTTTCTCATCTCTGTACAGAGCTCTACATGTTTCAGGAGTTGACCCTACATTTTTTTCTTGGCCCACATGATCACAAAGCAACCTTGATAGAAGATCTGTTTCTCCATCACAGGGCAATTGATTCCAGATGGTAAAGCTTGATCATTTAAGAACTATTGGTGTAGACATTTTTGTGAATAGTTTTGATGAGTTTCTTCTTCTTCTTTTGGTTTCTTGTTGTTGGTGTTGTTCTCCACTGCCTTCTCAGAGTTTTGAGCAGAAGAAATTTTAGGCCTAGTTTTCCCGGGATCTTTATATAGTCAATAAATCTTTTGATCAATCTTACTTAGTGTCATAGAAGAGCATAGAATTTCTTTGTTATTTTCTCAGTAAAGTTTCAAAGAAAGATTTGAGGGTCTGTCAAGATAGCATGACTATTCAAGCAAGTACAGTAATAGAAATTTGGCTGAATTTTCGCCAATAATTTCTGTAGATATGTCATTACTTTAGACCTCTAGTGTTAGGAGTGATTTGGCATGATATATGACATGGTAAATATATGACATGATACAATGTATCTCCCAGTGAAATAATACAGAAATGTTTACTTTACATATATAAAATTATTTTTTTATGCAGAGGTGAAATTTGTATTAAATCCTGAAAGAGGTGATTAGGGACAGTTTCTTTCAATGATAATGCCATTGTTTTCTTGTTCTGTTTTGATTGTTAATTCCAGGATTCCTCTGTGATTTTCTGAAGTTTTTTTAGGTTGAAATCTGAAGCACTGTTATTTCTCAAGTTTTTTGAGTTTCAACCAAATATGCATGGTTCTTAACTTCTAATTATTCCTATTTATAAGTTCATAATGATGATTAGGCTTTGTCTTGTCTCAAAGTTTTTTTCCTAAATGGAAATTTGTCTTTATAACCTAATATCATAATAGTTACTTAATTTACTGTTCTCTATCAACATTACCTGTTACACTAAATACTGACTTTATATTAATCACTACCACCTAGGTTTCATATTTGGCTCTGTATTCTGGGTCAGATTCTCTTCTGTATTCCAGAAAATGATTAGATTCATAATGACAGGGACAGAAACTTTTGTTGGATGGATACTCTCTTAGGTAGTCAGTACAATTTAATTCTGTTATGTATTTGTATTTTATCTGTGAGAAAGGAAAATCAACCACCATCTGGAAATATTCCACTTCTATTCCAGAAGTAGTTAATATTGTGGTCCCTAAGATTTTTCTGGAAACCCATTCTCCCTGCAAATCTGGTTAAACAATAGCTGAACTACAAATTACCCAGATTTTTTTTTTTAAGTTTTTATTTATTTGACCGAGAGATAGCAAGAGCAGGAACACAAGCAGTGAGAGTGGGAGAGGGAAAGCAGGTTTCCCACTGAGCAGAGACCCGGATGTGGGGCTTGATCCCAGGACCTTGGGATCATGACCTGAGCTGAAGGCAGACGCTTAATGACGAGCCACCCAGGTGCCCCACAAATTACCCAGATTTTAATAACAGTCAACAAAATAAATTAATTGAGGATTGAGGTAGTCCAAAGAGATTGTGCAAACTCAAGTGCTCTATCATATATTTTTGATGATTTTTTAGATGAAAAGTGTTTATTATTCATAGATGAACCAAGCTAATGTAATTCAAGATTATTGATTGAAAGCTGGCAGGCAGCCAGGAAAACAACATTTGCAGAGATTACAGTAGTCCCACCTTATCTGTAGTTTTGCTATCTGTAGTTTCAGTTACTTGCTGTCAACTGAGGCTGGAAGCAGACGATCCTCCTGATGTATTGTTCGAAGGTCATTAGTAGCCTAACCCTAAGTCACAATGCCTATGTCATTCCCCTCACTTCATCTCATCACATAGGCTTTTTATCATCTCACATCATCATTGGAAGAAGGGTGAGTATGGTACGAGATATTTTGAGGGACAGACACACAGCGAGAAACCATATAAACATAACTTTTATTACAGTATAATGTTATAATTATTAGTTATTGTTGTTAATCTCTTACTGTGCCTAATTTGTAAATTAAACTTTATCATAAGTATGTATGTACAGGAAAAAAAGATAGTATATACAGGGTTCGATACTATCCATGGTTTCATCCACCGGGGATCTTAGAATGTATCTCCTACTGTATTGTATCATTTAATCTTCCAACAATCTTTTTAGGTAAAAGGCTATTTTTTTCTATGTCACCATTGAATAAACAGATGATAATTTGCCCAAGATCAGGCAACTAGTTAGGAACAAGACTAAGATTGTAATTTGGGTTTATGGGATGACTTATACAGGCATAGCAATCCTGGCTGTACTTGGGGAATTTCTTTCTACTTTGAAGATACAGAAACAAGGGAATGAGGAAACTTCTTGGTCATGATGATGTGAAAACAAAATTTTTTTATAGAGTTTATTAGTACTGGAAAAAATTACAACAAATGAGTAATTTTACTGGACAAGAAGAGCAGAGAATCAAAACTCTTCCCAAGGCCCCTCAACCCATCTTTGGAAAAGGATGAAAGCTGGTACGTAGCAAATGAAACGACCAGCATGAAGTTTGCCAAAAAGTCAAAAAAGAATTGCATTGTCTTTTTGCTCTTGTCAGTGCAATTTCTCTAGCACAAGGAAAAAGACTATTGAACCACATAAGTCGTGATGTCACTTGTATGAACTAACAGCATTTCCTGAAGGGGGTATTCTCACCTCTGAAAGCAAACTACTTATTCAGGCCAGACAAACGAGCTCTTCTCAAGTACCATGTAATTCACTTTCCTCGAAGCTGGACTCTCTGTCCTCTCCTCTGTCCTTTGATGGACAAAATCATGCTCAAAATCTGAAGACATTGGTGCTGCCTATGGTTTCTTTTCTTCTCTTTGTATTTTTGAATATTGTAAGCATTTATTTTAAATACTTTTTCACATGGATCTATTTTCTCTAATTCTTGAGGTGCCAATTATCCCATTGTTTGGTGGTTTGTTCCTTTCATGATTTGTCGTATTTATTGTTAGTTCATATGCAGCAGAGGTTGCTTCTGGAGCCCTATGTGCCCTGGGCCTTTGTATCCTAATAGAGTGTTTTGGGGTTGGTATCAGTCAGGACTTTATAGATTTCAATGTTTCAGATCATTATTTATGTTGATGTGTTACTCTTGGGTTTCTGTGCCACTTGGGAGTGGAATTTAGACTCTGTACTTGAGCATGAGTTGGGATTAAGGCTTTGATGACTCACAAATAACTTCTTTTATCTGCTGCCTTAGGAAGAAGATAGGATTCTTGAAGCTAGCTGAGGTTAGTGCACTGAGGTATTTTATACCCTCATTCCTTGATCTCACATATGGGACAGCCCTTCATGCTCCCAGCTTTATTCAGAAAACACAGTTCAATCCCCCCATTTTTCCTGGGCCTCAGTTCTTATAATGTGCCTCCCTGAATACCATAAGCCCTGACCTGTATCTGAGACTAAGACTGTGTGGGTCATTTGTCTTCAGCTCATCACTCTGGTTTTGAGTTCTCTCTTTTTTTCCCAGCATATGGGACTTTCTCTTTCCTGTTTTCACTCTCAGCTTAATTTTCTTTTGTTCTTAATATAATTTTTTAATTCAGCATTTCTATGTGTTTATAGTAGAATGGAAATATCCTGGGTGTTAACTCAGTCTACTATTACATACTGAATATGTAATATCTTTATTTTATTTTAAATGTTCTAGCTATCCATTGTCTTTCCTGAAGACTTTGTTATGCTAACCTCTCAGTTGCACTTATGAGATGGCTATTTTATATATGGTGATAGCAAAGTATGTGTATAATATGCTGGCTCATTAAAAAATAACTTATTTAATCACTGTTTTAGTTAAATAGATATTAATTCAGAAATCGCTATAACCTAGAAAATGATGAGAAATATATTTAAGCTCAGAATTTACAAGAAAGCTCTTTGAAGGGTTTAAAGCACAATTTGCAGAATGCCTAAGGTTTGAAAGTTACATTGACTCTTTTGAGCAATGAAACTTTGGCAAAGGATATGTTTTAATGAAGCTTTTTTTTTTTTTTACACCAAAAGTGAGAGAAGACTGGAGTTCTACTTGCTGTATATAAAACCCCCTATAACCTCTTAACAGGTGTTCCAAGAATACAGAAAACTACTGTTCTACTCTCCTGTGAGACTTCTTACATGTCACACTGATTCAGGTCCAACCAGAAGGGTAGGGTAGAAGATCACACAGTTAAATCCATCCTTTTTTTCCAGCTTCAGAGTCAGAAAAGAAGTAGATTCCTATTTTGGGTATGGAAGCAAATGCCTTTGACAATACTTTTTATTATATTTTTCTTTGTCCCTTTCTTTCCCCATGGGTCTTGGGAGGAAGATTTTATGGTTTCTTATACATGATTCAGGTCATCTACTTTCAGTTTAAGTTTAGTTTTTTGAGTTTATGTCCAGTGAAAAGCTTTCTTTAGTATACTTTCTAGAAATACAATGCTGACAAGTAAGGAGGAGCAGAAAGCTGCACTTCTTTGAAACAGACCATTTCAGAACAGAACTGAAACCATGTGCCTATTTCAAGGATATTTGAAAAGAAATCATGGAACACATCACATTTTGACTCATCTTGTGTTTAATGTCAGTGGGAAGGAAAAGGAAGGCTAAAATAACTGTCTAAACCTGATAACATTCTTGACCTGTTAAGAATTTCTCTTCAAGATGCAGAAAATGAGATTATCATCTTTTCAGAAGGGTCAACACCAGGGGAAGGGTTAGAAGAGTGTGCAGCAATCAAAATAAAAACAAAACACACCCCGTTTTCTGCCCTAACACCTCATAAAAGTAAAATCCCAACCCAAACAATGAAAACCCAAGAGCTCTAAACAAAACCTAGTACACTGAAAGATCCCAATAAAAATATGTAGTACTATATAAAAAAATTGTCAGGATGTTTTGAAAGCTGTGGGACATCTGGCAAGGGGTGGGAGTAGGGTATAAAAAGGTAGAAAAAGTAAGGTTCTGTGGTAATAATAGGGAGTTTTCAAAGCCTCTGGAAAAAACCTTCAGGGCAGGGCCTCTGAGTTCTACTCCATATAGTAAAATATTTTTGCCAATTTTGGTTCTTTACTTTTGAGGCTCATCTGAGTCTGCTACACACTAAGACCTAATTTTATTTTATTTTGTTTTATTTATTTTATTTATTTAAATTCGATTAGCCTATTTTAGAAGGAGGAGGAAAATATGGCAGAGGAGTAGGGGACCTTATTCCAACCAGTCCCCTGAATTAAGCTGGATATCCACCAGACCACTCTGAACACCCATGAAATTAGCCTGAGCTGTAAGAAGATATATCTGGATCTCTACAAACAATATCACAGAATATCAGTTGGTTTCGAGATATGAAGTGGGGAGCCATGATTCTGCAGGCAGATATTGGAAGATAAACACGGGGGAGGGAGCCATGGGTATCCTGCACCACCGGTGAGCGATTGCCTCCGGAACTGGGGACAGGGCACAGACAAGCAGACTGGTAGCAGCAGGGAAAGGACTTTAGGGCAGCCCCCCAGACTGAAACCTGGAGTGGTGGGGCCCCACGTGCGAACTGGGGGCAGCTGGCGGTCTTAGAAGCACAAAGGGCAGAGACGTACCCCAACCTGGAGGCAAGGACTGGGAGCACTGCAGAGGGGTGCACAACCCAGGACTGCAGTTCATAGCAGCATAGACAGAAACGGACATAGTGTGGCCTGGAGAGCTCACTGAAGAACAGACTGCGATCTCTCTGCTCTGAGGCAGAGGGTTGGAAATGATCTCTTCTGCTCTGACTCTCAGAAGAGACAGAAAGCTGCCAGGGAAAGCCGCCAGAGAACAAAAGCCCCAAAAAGCTGATTTTCACTGAACTCATACCCCCCCCACAGGGGGCAAAGCAACTCTACCCAAACAAGTTTGCCTGAGTAACAGCACAGCAGGCCCCTCCCCCAGAAGACAGGCTGGGAGAACAAGAGGCTGACAACCCTAAGGTCTCTATAAAACAGGTGCATCTTGCTTGGGTTGGGGTCAATAATTTGGACTCTGTACATTCCCTCAACCACCCCTCAACAGAATGACTAGGAGGAAGAACCCCCAAAATAAGAAAGATTCAGAGACTGTGACTTCTGCCACACATTTACAGATGGATACAGCTAAAGCCAAGATGTCGGAAATGGACTTCAGGGCAACAGTTATGAAGACAATAGCTAGAATGGAGAAATAGACTAATGGCAACATAGAGTCTCTAAGGGCAGAAATGAAAGCTGAACTGGCAGAATTTAAAAATGCTATCAATGACATCCAATCTAATCTAGATAATCTAACAGCTGGGGTAAGCGAGGCAGAAGAACGAATTAGTGATCTAGAAGACCAATTGATAGAAAAGAAGGAAAAAGAAGAGGCCAGGGAGAAACAACTCAAAATCCATGAAAACAGAATCAGAGAATTAAGTGACACCATGAAACGTTCCAATGTCAGAATTATTGGGATCCCTGAGGGGGTGCAGAGAGAGAGAGGGCTAGAAGATATATTTGAACTTCCCTAATCCTGGGGAATGAAACAAACATTCGTGTCTTAGAGGCAGAGAGGACCCCTCCCAAGATCAAGGAAAACAGGCCAATGCCCCAGCATGTAATAGTAAAACTCGCAAATCTTAGAACCAAGGAAAACATCTTAAAGGCAGTTAGGGGGAAGAAATTCCGTATGTACAGAGGGAAGAACATCAGAATAATGTCAGACTTATCCACAGAGACCTGGCAAGCCAGAAAGGCCCGGCAAGACATATTCAGGGTACTAAACTAGAAGAGCATGCAGCCAAAAATACTTTACCCTGCAAGACTATCATTTAGAATGGATGGAAAGATGCAGAGCTTCCAAGACTGGCAGAAACTGAAAGAATATGTGACCACTAAGCTGGCCCTGCAAGAAATATTAAGGGGGGTTCTATAAAAGGAGAAAGACCCCAAGAGTGATATAGAACAGAAATTTACAGAGACAATCTATAGAAACAAGGACTTCACAGGCAACATGATGACAATCAATTCATATCTTTCAATAATCACTCTCAATGTGAACAGCCTAAATGTTCCCATAAAATGGCACAGGGTTGCAGATTGAATAAAAAGACAAGACCCATCCATATGCTGTCTACAAGAGACTCATTTTGAACCCAAGGATACATCCAGCCTGAAAGTGAAGGGATGGAGGGAGATCCATCTTCCATGCCAACTGACCTCAAAAGAAAGCTGGGGTGGCAATTCTTATATCAGACAAATTCAATTTTAAGCTAAAGACTGTAGTTAGAGACACAGAAGGACACTATATCATTCTTAAAGGGTCTATCCAACAAGAAGATCTAACAATTGTAAATATCTATGCTCCCAACATGGGAGCAGCCAACTACATAAGCCAACTGTTAACCAAAATAAAGAGTCATATTGATAACAATATGTTAATTGTAGGAGACCTCAATACTCCACTCTCAGCAATGGACAGATCATCTAAGCAGAAAATCAACAAGGAAACAGAGCTTTGAATGATACATTGGACCAGATGGACCTCATAGATATATACAGAACATTCCACCCTAAAACAACAGAATACTCATTCTTCTCGAGCGCACACGGAGCTTTCTCCAGAATAGATCACTGGGTCACAAATCAGATCTCAACTGATACCAAAAGACTGAGATTATTCCCTGCATATTCTCAGACCATAATGCTTTAAAATTGGAACTCAATCACAAGAAAAAATTTGGAAGAAATTCAAACACTTGGAAGTTAAAGACCAATCTGCTCAAGAATGTTTGGGTCAACCAGGAAATCAAAGAAGAACTTAAACAATTCATGGAAACCAATGAGAATGAAAACACATTGGTCTGAAACCTATGGGATACTGCAAAGGCGGTCCTAAGGGGGAAATACATAGCCATCCAAGCCTCACTCAAAAAAATAGAAAAATCCCGAATTCACCAACTAACTTTACACCTTAAAGAACTAGAGAAAAAGCAACAAATGATGCCTAAGCCACGCATTAGAAGAGAAATAATTAAGATTAGAGCAGAGATCAATGAATTAGAAACCAGAAACACAGTAGACCAGATCAATGAAACTAGAAGCTAGTTCCTTGAAAGATAAACCACTGGCCAGACTTATCCCAAAGAAAAGAGAAAGGACCCAAATTAATAAAATTATGAATGAAAAGGAAGAGATCACAGCTAACACCAAGGAAATAAAAACAATTATTAAAAATTATTATCAACAACTATATGCCAATAAATTAAGCAACCTAGAAGAAGTAGATGCCTTCCGGGGAAACCTATAAACTGCCAAGACTGAAACAGGAAGAAATCGACAACCTGAATAGGCCAATAATCAGTAACAAGATTGAAGCAGTGATCAAAAACCTCCCAAAAAACAAGAGTCCAGGGCCTGATGGATTCCCTGGGGAATGCTACCAAACATTCAAAGAAGAAGTAATACCTATTCTCCTGAAGCTGTTTCAAAAAATAGAAACAGAAGGAAAGCTTCCAGACTCATTCTGTGAGGCCAGCATAACCTTAATCCCCAAACCAGGTGAAGACCCCATCAAAAAGAGTTTCAGACTGACATCCCTGATGAATATGGATTCCAAAATTCTCAAAAAAAATCCTAGCTAATAGGATCTAACAATACATTAAAAGGATCATCCACCATGACCAAGTGGGATTTATCCCCAGGATGCAGGGGTGGTTCAACATTTGCAAATCAATCAATGTGATAGAACACATTAATAAGAGGAGAGAGAAGAACCATATGCTCCTATCAGTTGATGCAGAAAGAGCATTTGACAAAATACAGCATCCTTTCCTGATTAAAACTCTTCAGAGTATAGGGATAGAGGGAACATTCCTCAAGTTCATAAAATTCATCTATGTAAAACCCACAGAAAATATCATCCTCAATGGGGAAAAGATGAGAGCCTTTCCCTTAAGATCAGGAACACATTGAGGATGCCCATTCTCATCACTATTGTTCAACATAGTACTAGAAGTCCTAGCAACAGCAGTCAGACAATAAAAAGAAATAAAAGGCACTCAAATTGGCAAAGAAGTCAAACTCTCTCTCTTTGCAGATGACATGATACTTTATGTGGAAAACCTAAAACATTCCACCCCCAAATTGCTAGAACTCCTATAGCAATTCAGTAATGTGGCAGGATACAAAATCAATCCGCAGAAATCAGTTGCTTTCTTATACACTAACAATGCAACTGTAGAAAGAGAAATTAGAGAAACGATTCCATTTATAATAGCACCAAAAACCATAAGATACCTTGGAATAACGTATAAATAAAAATATTTAAAAATAAAATAAACTAACCAAAGAGGTAAAGGATCTATACTCTAGGAACTACACAACACTCATGAAAGAAATTGAAGAAGACACAAAAAGATGGGAAAACATTCCATGCTCATGGATCAGAAGAATAAACATTGTTAAAATGTCTATGCTACTCAGAGCAATCTATACATACCTTCAACACCATCCTGATCAAAATTCCAATGACACTTTTCAAAGTGCTGGAACAAACAATCCTAAAATTTGTATGGAATCAGAAAAGACCCCGAATCGCCAACGAAATGTTGAAAAAGAAAAACAAAGCTGGGGGCATCACGTTGCCTGATTTCAAGCTATATTACAAAACAGTGGTCACAAAGACAGCATGGTACTGGCACAAAAACAGACATATAGGCCAATGGAACAGAATGGAGAGCCCAGATATGGACCTTCAACTCTATGGTCAAATAATCTTTGACAAAGCAGGAAAAAACATGCAATGGAAAAAAGACAGTCTCTTCAATAAATGGTGCTTATATTCTATATATGAGTGAAACCACATGATAATTGTCTTTCTCTGATTGACTTATTTCACTTAGCATAATACCCTTCATTCCATACATGTCGATGTAAATGGGAGGTATTCATCCTTTCTGATGGCTGAGTAATATTCCATTGTATATATGAGCCACATCTTCTTTATCTATTCATCTGTTGAAGGACATCTCAGCTGCTTCCACAGTTTGGCTATTGTGGACATTGCTGCTATGAACATTGGAGTGCATGTACCCCTTCTTTTCACTACATCTGTATCTTTGGGGTAAATACCCAGTAGTGCAATTGCTGGGTCATAAGGTAGCTCTATTTTTAACACCTTGAGGAACCTCTATACTGTTTTCCAGAGTGGCTGTACCAGCTTGCATTCCTACCAACAGTGTAAGAGGGTTCCCCTTTCTCCACATCCTCGTCAACATTTATTGTTCCCTGTCTTGTTAATTTTAGCCATTCTAACTGGTGTGAGGTTGTATCTCACTGTGGTTTTGATTTGTATTTCCCTGATGGCAAGTGATGTGGAGCATTTTTTTCATGTGTCTGTTGTATGTCTTCTTTGGAGAAGTGTCTGTTCATGCTGTCTGCCCATTTATTGACTGGATTATTTGTCTTTTTGGTGTTGAGTTTGATAAGTTCTTTATAGATCTTGGATACTAGCAATGGACAGAACATGTAAGCAGAAGATCAACAAAGAAACAAGGGCTTTGAATGACATACTGGACCAGATTCCATCCTAAAACAATGGAATACTCATTCTTCTCGAGTGCACATGGAACTTTCTCCAGAATAAATCACTGGTTCACAAATCAGGTCTCAACCAATACCAAAAGATTGAGATTATTCCCTGCACATTTTCAGACCACAATGCTTTGAAACTGGAACTCAATCACAAGAGGAAGTTCAGAAGGAACTCAAACACTTGGAGGTTAAAGAGCATCCTGCTAAAGAATGGATGGGTTGACCAGGAAATTAAAGAAGAGCTTAAAAAATTCATGGAAACTAATGAGAATGAAAACATATCCGTTCAAAACCTCTGGGATACAGCAAAGGCAGTTCTAAGAGGGAAGTACGTAACAATACAAGCCTCTCTCAAAAAAAATTAGAAAAATCCCGAATACACACATGAACCTTACACCTAAAAGACCTGGAGAAAGAACAGCAAATAAAGCCTAAATCAAGCAGGAGAAGAGAAATATTAAAGATTAGAGCAGAAATCAATGAAATAGAAACCAGAAGAATAGTAGAACAGATCAACGAAACCAGAAAGTGGTTCTTTGAAAGAATTAATAAGATCTCTGGCCAGACTTATCCAAAAGAAAAGAAAAAGGACCCAAAATAATAAAATCATGAAAGAAAGGGGAGAGATAATTTTAAGAACATATTATGAGCAACTATATGCCAACAAATTAGGCAATCTGGAAGAAATGGATGCATTCTTGGAAACTTATAAACTACCAAATCTAAAACAGGAAGAGGTAGAAAATCTGAACAGACCAATAACCAGCAAGAAAATGAAAGCAGTAATCAAAAACTTACCAAAAAACAAGAATCCAGGGCCAGCTGGCTTCCCAAGGGAATTCTATCGAAAATTTATTTTTATGTATTAATTTATTTATTTTTAAAAATTTTATTTATTTATTTGACAGAGAGAGACACAGTGAGAGATTGATCACAAGCAGGAGGAGTGGGAGAGGGAGAAGCAGGCTTCCCGCTGAGCAGGAAGCCTGATGCGGGGCTCAATCCCAGGACCCTTGGATCATGACCTGAGCCAAAGATAGACACTTAATGACTGAACCACCCAGGTGCCCCTCTACCAAACATTTAAAGAAGAAATTATACCTATTCTACTGAAGCTGTTTCAAAAAATAGAAATGGAAGGAAAACTTCCAATCTCATTCTATGAAGCCAGCATTACCTCGTCCCCAAACCAGACAAAGACAGACCAATATCCCTGATGGGCATGGATACCAAAATACTCACCTAGATACTAGCCAGTAGGATCCAACAGTACATAAAAAGGATTATTCACCACCACCAGGTGGGATTTATTCCTGGGATGCAAGGGTGGTTCAACATTCACAAATCAATCAATGTGTTAGAGCAGATTAATAAAAGAAAAGACAAGAACCATATGATCTTCTTAATTGATGTGAAAAAGCATTTGACAAAATACAACATCCTTTCTTGATTAAAACTCTTCAAAGTATAGGGATAGAGGGAACATACCTCAATATCATAAAAGCCATCTATGAAAAGCCCACAGTGAATATCATTCTTAATGGGGAAAAGCTGAGAGCTTTCCCCTTAAGGTCAGGAACACAACAGAGATGCCCACTCTCATCACTGTTGTTCAACATAGTACTAGAAGTCCTAGCCTCAGCAATCAGACAAGAAGAAGAAATAAAAGGCATTCAAACTGGCAAAGAAGAAGTCAAACTCTCTCTCTTCAGAGATAACATGATACTTCATGTGGAAAACCCAAAACACTCCACCCCCAAATTGCTAGAACTCATAGAGCAATTCAGCAATGTGGCAGGATACAAAATCAATGCACAGAAATCAGTTGCATTTCTATACACTAACAATAAGACAGAAGAAAGAGAAATTAAGGAGTCGATCCCATTTACAACTGCACCTAAAACCATAAGATACCTAGGAATAAACCTAATCAAAGAGGAAAAGGATCTGTACTCTAGAAACTACAGAACACTTATGAAAGAAATTCAGAAATACACAAAGAAATGGAAAAACATTCCATGCTCATGGATTGGAAGAATAAACATTGTTAAAATGTCTATGCTGCCCAGAGCAATCTACACATTCAATGCAATCCCTATCAAAATACCATTGACATTTTCCACAGAGCTGGAACAAACAGTCCTAAAATTTGTATGGAACCAGAAAAGACCCTGAATAGCCAGAGGAATGTTGAGAAAGAAAACAAAAACTGGGGGCATCACAATGACTGACTTCAAGCTATATTACAAAGCTGTGATCATCAAGACAGCATGGTATTGGCACAAAAAACAGTACATAGATCAATGGAACAGAATAGAGAGCCCAGAAATGGATCCTCAACTCTGTGGACAACTAAATTTTGACAAAGCAGGAAAGAATATCCAATGGAAAAAAGAATATCCAATGGAAGATGGTGAATATCACCATCTTCAATAAATGGTGCTGGGAAAACTGGAAAGCCACATGCAGAAGAATGAAACTGGACCATTCTCTAACACCATACACAAAGATAAACTCAAAATGGATGAAAGACCTAAATGTGACACAGGAATCCATCAAAATCCTAGAGGAGAACACAGGCAGTAATCTCTTTGACCTTGGCCTCAGCAACTTCTTGCAAGACATGTCTCTAAAGGTGAGGGAAACAAAGGCAAAAATAAACTATTGGGACTTCATCAAGATAAAAAGCTTCTGCATGGCAAAGGATACAGTCAACAAAACTAAAGGGCAACCTATGGAACAGGAGAAGATATTTGCAAATGACATAACAGATAAAGGGCTGGTAGACCTAATTGTAAAGTATATATGAAATTCTGTATGGAGAAATCGAAATGAAGTTTGGGCAATGCCTTGTAGTGAAGAGCATAGTTTTTGCCTTTTTAAAGCTTGGGATGCATTTTCATTCTTTTCAGCAGAGATTTGTCTGCAATTCAGCTGGTCTGTTTCCAAGGAGAAAAAAATTCTGAATAATAAATTTTTTTAATTTTATAAAATCATTTCATTGTAAAAAATAAGATAGCAGCTAATGGTTTTAGCCAATATTATGGCCAAAGTGATATTGTGGACCTGTGTTTGAATATAGCCATATTCTGAGCATTTCTAATGGTACTGGCACAACCTGCTAAAGACTTACCATCTTGAGAAGGAATCTGGGTGGAGTCTTCTAGTTTTTCTGGTTTGGGAGACTTCCTCCTTACTGAGTCAGAATTTTCTATGTGCCAACTCATGTTCCAAGTTGAATTATCAGGTATGTATTTTTTTTTCTCTCTCCTTCAAAAATTCAGTTGTGTATTATATTCTTATATATGTAATGACAACAACAAAATACCACAAATGAAGTTTCTTGGAGGAATAGAAGGTCTTTGGAAAAACTGAACTTTCTCTAGCTCACATCTTCTTTCCACAGTTCCTTAGGCCAGAGGTTTGGGATTTCCCATTCTCTACACTAAGCTCTTTCTTCCCAGAGTAACAAATTCGGCCTTGTCATATGGAAGAAGTATTCTCTCTGTACTATGGTAGAAGACAAGCACCATGTAACCTAAGTCTTCCAGATAGAGATTTTCATTGTCTTGTCTGAAACAAACCTATACACATCTGAATATGAATATGAGTATCAAAGTGGAACATATGGTCTCATCAATTCTTACCATTCCCAGTATTTTCTGTTAGGTGACTTGGATTTTAAACACAAAATATATGCAATGTTCATTTGGGAAGGGGCTGTAGAGATAAGGTAATCTAACCTCCGATAGTTAATGATGAGAAACTGAGGTCCAGATAAAGGGAGTCTAGAACCTGGAAGTCCCATGGCTTCTTTTACAAATTCTTTTAGTTTCTATGTTTGATTAGGGTTTTTTGATTTGTCTTTTTTGTTTTGTTTTATGAATGAATCCAAAGGCTGATTACTCTGAGACAGAAAAAATTGACACTTAATTCATAATCTCTGGGAACCCTATTATCCCCCACACACATTTAACAGCATCTCAAGGCTAATAATGCAGAATGATTATCTACTTAATATACTTGTTCTGTTCCTTGGAAAGAATTGTGCAAGGTTATTTCTTCAGCAATTACTCTGTAGAATTAGGTAAACTTAATAAGATTCCTCTTTATAACCCTTGCCCCATAACTCTTGTCCCACAGTTCAGACCTTAAGTGTGTATTGTTTGGGTTCTTTTGATCGTAGGCATCTGACATTAAGGGAGGGTATTTCAAAACTTAACAGAATGTCTGGGTTTTGTTATGGAATGATCTGTGTGAATCTCTTGATGATACTGGGAATGGGAAATCTTCCAGGATTATTGCTTCTACTTGGTGACTAAACATAGAAAGCTTTTCTCCAATATGGCAAATATTGAGAAATTTGGATTTTCAGTAAAAAAAAAG
The DNA here is from genome assembly GCF_011800145.1 of Mirounga leonina. NCBI lineage: Eukaryota > Metazoa > Chordata > Mammalia > Carnivora > Phocidae > Mirounga > Mirounga leonina. The sequence goes on along the minus strand of NW_023270454.1, from coordinate 31,935,913 downwards.
ACTATTTTTTGCACAGTACTTTGAACAAAGGAAAATTTCAAGGGATCATTTGTGATTTTATTTCTATATTATAGTGGTTCTTAACCAGGAGCAAATTTTCCCCTCAGGGGACATTTGGCAATGTCAAGAGGCATTTTTGGTTGTCATGATTTGGGGTGGGGAAAAGTGTGCTACTGGCATCTAGTGGATAGAAGCCAAGGATGCTGCTAAACAACTTAATATGCACAGTATAACTTCTTTCCCCTTTCCACAGGATAACATTTATCAGCCCAAATGTCAACATTTCTGAGGTTGAGAAACTAGTTATTATACTTTCTTCTTTCTTAGTACTTTAACAGTTTGTGTGATTTGTGATGGCAAGCTAACCCTTATTTATATACCACAACGTGGCCGAAGCCCAGCACATGCTACGCGCATCTTTTCAACATTTTTTGAAGTACAGTTTCACAGATCAACCTGTGAATATCAACCTGTGAAATCCTCCATCCTCCCACCCCCCTCCCCTCTAGAACCCTCAGTTTGTTTTTCAGAGTCCATCGTCTCTCATGGTTCGTCCACCCCTCCGATTTCCCCCGCTTCATTCTTCCCCTCCCGCTACCTTCTTCTTCTTCTTTTTTTTCTTAACCTATATTGCATTATTTGTTTCAGAGGTACAGATCTGAGATTCAACAGTCTTGCACAATTCACAGCGCTTACCAGAGCACATACCCTCCCCAGTGTCTATCACCCAGTCACCCCATCCCTCCCACCCCAACCCCCACTCCAACAACACTCAGTTTGTTTCCTGCGATTAAGAATTCCTCATATCAGTGAGATCATATGATACATGTCTTTCTCTGTTTGACTTTCTTAATTCCCAATCCCACCCTTGGTCCCAATAGTTTTCCATCATCCTCATGCTATTTTGTGTCTATGTTATGCCACTTTTCCTGCTCTGTGTTGTTATAATTTTTGTTAATTTACCTTAGTTTCTTTGCTTTCTTTTAGTGAAATTAAAGCTTCCATAGGCAGGCACTATGTTTAACTTACCTTGGTACCTACTCCTCCCCAGCATCTGGGACAGTGCCTGAAACGGTAGGAACTCAATGACTATTTGTTGAACCACAGCAGTGCTAGTGGGATGTCTGACACAGAGAGAAGGAAATTTGTGTATGGAAAGGAGAGTTGTCCGATTTCCTGATGCTTCTGGAAGGGCTTCTTCAATGTATCATGCACCACCTGGCACATAGTTGACATCTTAGATTTCTCCATGTCTCTGTACAGTGACTTTTTTTTTCTGCTGAGTGGTCAAAGAAATCTTTAGAGTTGTCTGTTGAGATTTTACTGGGACTTCATCTAGTAAAAAATCAGGCTGATTGGAAAATAAACACCACAGAGGTCCACTTGAGAAAAACAGAGCAGAGAAAACAGGAAATTCTGGGTTGATGAGAGGTACCTACTGATGTGAGCTATTGACTGAATTGTATACAAATGTTCCCAGCATAGTGCTAATATTAAGCAAAATTTTATAAGCATTTCACTCTTCCTCTTCTCTTCATATCTTCTCATCTCCCTCTTTCTAGTCCTTAACTCCAAAAATTCTTCAAACCCCTGCTAGGACCAATAATCCATTGATTCTTTTTAAAAAAGACTTATTTTTCTTAAGAGCAGTTTTAGGTTCATAGCAAAATCAAGAGGAAGGTAAGTACATTTCCCATATACCCTCAGCCCCCACATGTACATAGCCTTCCGCATTATCAGTGTTTCCCCATTATCAACATTTCCAGAGTGGTTGGAAATGTTTGTTACAATTGATGGATCTACACTAATATATCATGATTACCCAAAGTCCATAGTATACATTGGGGTTCAATCTTGTTGTTGTACATTCTGTGTGTTTGGACAAATGTATAATGACATGTATCCATCATTATAGTATCATACATAGTAGCTTGCCCTAAAATTTTTCTCTTCTCTACCTATTCACCTCCCTACCTCCAGCCCCTGGCAACCACTAATCTTTTACTGTCTCCTTAGTTTTGCCTTTTACAGAATGGCATATATAGTTGAAATCATGCAGTATGTAGTTTTTTGAGATTTGCTTCTTTTACTTAATAATACACATTTAAGTTTCCTCCACATCTTTTCATGGCTTGATAGCTCATTTCTTTTTAGTGCTGAACAATATTCCACTGTTTAGATGTACCACAGTTTACTAATTTATTCATCTTCTGAAAGGTATCTTGGTTGATTCCAAGTTTTAGCAATTATAAATAAAGCTGCTGTAAACATCTGTGTGCAAGTTTTTGTGTGGGCAGGTTTGTTTTAAACTCCTTTTGGTAAATACCAATGAGCGTGATTACTGAATTATATGTTTAAATTTATAAAAAAAATTTTGAACTATGTTCCAATCCTGTCATCATTCCCATCATCAGTGAATGAGAGTTCCTGTTGCTCCACATCTTCACAAACATTTGGTATTGTCAGTGTATTAGATTTTGACCATTCTAATAGATACGTAGTGTTATCTTGTTGTTTTAATTTGCATTTCCCTGATGACAAATGATGTGGAGCATCTTTTCATATGCTTGCCATCTGTATATGTTCTTTGGTGAGGTGTCTGTTAAAGTCTTTGGCCTGTTTTTTAATCAGGTTGTTTGTTTTCTTATTGTTGAGTTTTAAGAGTTCTTTGTAAATGTTGGATAACAGTCCCTTACTAGATGTGTCTTTTGTAAACATTTTCTCCCACTCTGTGGCTTATCTTCTCATTCTCTTGACATTGGTTTTTTGCAGAGTAGAAGTTTTAAATTTTAGTGAAGTCCAGCTTATCAATAATTTTTTCATGGATTGTGCATTTAGTGTTGTATCTTAAAAGTCATTTCCACACCCAAGGTCATCTAGGTTTTCTTCTGTTATCTTCTAGGATAGGAATATTTGTAATCGTCTTTGAGTTAGTTTAGTCCTCTTTATAAAATTTTGGTTAATTTTGAGTTAATTTTGTGAAGTGTGTAAGGTCTGTGTCTAGATTCATTTTTTACATGTGGATGTCCAATTGTTCCAGCACCATTTGCTGTAAAGACTTTGCATTGCATTACCTTTGCTCCTTCATCAAATAGTAATTGATTATATTTATGTGGGTTTATTTCTGGGCTCTCTGTTTTGTTCTATCGATCTATTTGCCTGTTCTTTTGCCAATATCAGAGTGTTTTAATTACTGTAGCCTTATAATAAGTCTCAAAATCAGGTAGTGTCAGTCCCTCAACTTCGTTCTCCTTCAATATTGTGTTTTCTATTCTGGATCTCTTGACTCTCCATATAAACTTCAGAATCAATTTGTCAATATTCACAAAATAATTTGCTAGTATTTTGGTTGGTATTGCATTGACTCTATAGATCAAGTTGGGAAAAATTGATATCTTGACAATATTGAGTCTTTTTATCCACAAACGTGAAATATCTCTCCATTTATTTAGTTCTTTGATTTCATTCATCAGATTTTTATAGTTTCCTTGTAGTGATTTATACCTAAGTATATAATTTTTTGAGGTGCTAATGTAAATAGTATTAATTTTTTAATTTTAAATTCCACTTGTTCATTGCTGGTGTATAGGAAAGCAATTGATTTTTATATATTTACTTTGTATCTTACAACCTTGCTATAATTGCTTATTAGTTCCCAGAGTTTTTTTGTTGATTTGTTCAGATTTCTACATAGATTATAATGTCGCCTGTGAACAAAAACAGTTTTATTTTTCTTTCCTGATCTGCATTCATTATATTTACTTTTTCTTCTCTGATTGTGTTAGCTAAAATTCACAGTATGATGTTGAAAAAGAGAGGTTGAGGGGATATTCTTGCCTTGTACCTAATCTTAGTGGGGCTTTGAGTTTCTCATGATTAAGTATGATGTTAGCTGTAGGTTTTTTGGTAAATAATCTTTATCAAGTTGAGGAAGTTTCCTTCTATTTCTAGTTGACTGAGAATTTTTATCATACATAGGTGTTTGATTTTGTCAAATGCTTTTTCTGCATCTGTTGATATGACCATGTGATTTTGCTCTCTTAGCCTGTTGATGTAATGTTATGTTAATTGATTTTTGAATGTTGAACCAGTCTTGCATACCTGGGACCAATCCCACTTGGTCATTGTGTATAATTTTTTTGTTGGATTTGATTTGCTCATTTTTTGTGGAGGATTTTTGCATCTATGTTCATGAGAGATATTGCTCTGTAGTTTTGTTCTCTCATAATGTCTGTCTGGCTTTGGTATAAGGGTAATACTGGCCTCATAGAATAAACTAGAAAGTATCCCCTCTTTATTCCATTAATATTTGGTAGAATTCACCAGTGAACCCATCTGGGGCTGGCACTTTCTGTTTTGGAAGGTTATTAATTATTGATTCAGTTTCTTAACAGACATAAACCTATTCTGATTGTCTGTTTCTTCTTGTGTGAGTTGGCAAATTGTATCTTTGAAGGAATTGGACAATTTCATCTAAGTTATCACATTTGTGGGCATAGAATTGTTCATGGTATTCCTTTATTTATCTGTTTAACATCCATAATCTGTAATGATGTCTATTTTTCTCATTTCTGATATTGGCAATTTGTGTCTTCTCTCTTTTTCTGTTAGTTAGCCTTGTGAGTGGTTTATCAATTTTATTGATCTCTTCAAATAGCACATTCCATTTTATTGATTATCTGTTGATTTCCTGTTTTTTATGTCATTGATTTCAGTAATTCTTATTATTTCTTTTCTTCTGCTTACTTTGGCTGTAATTTTCCCTTTCTTTTTCTGTTCCTAAGGTGGGTGATCTACCATTTTTAAGGTGTCTTTCTCCTATGACTGACCTATGTCTTGGTTTTCTTTCTGTTATGAATTGAATTGTGTCCCATCCAAATTCATATGTTGAAGTCTTCCTAGTACCTCAGAATTATACCTTAATTGGACATTTATAGATAAAATCAAATTAAAGTAAGGTCATCAGTATGGGTTCTATTCCAATATGATTGACATCCTTATAGAAAGGGACATGTTAGGGACAGACACCCACAGGGAGAATGCCATGTTAACATGAAGCTAACCATCTAAAAACTAAGGAGAGAGGCCTGGAACAGACTCTTTCCTCATATCTCTCAGAAAGAACCAACTCTGCCACCTTGATTTTGAACTTCTGGCCTCCAGAACTGTGACACAATAAATTTCTGCTGTTTAAACCACCCAGTTTGTGGTACTTTGTTACAACAGCCCCAGAAAACTAATGTATCTCCCTACTAGCAGAGATGCCATTGTCTGTCATCATTATTACCCCACAAAGCCCTTATTCCAGTTTATGTTTCTCATACTGGTCTGGCAGACTACCTCTTCCTTGTCATACTGGTTTAATCTAATTCTTTGTCTACTCTGGACCTGAACTTTTGCAGCAGAACACCATGAGAGCAAAATACATCCATGCCTATTGGTCTCAGTTATAATCCAGGTTGGCTAACCTCAAGTGGGCCTATGGTGATGCCCAGCTACCATACCACATCTTCCTAGAGTCCATTCATGCTTCTACTATCTGAAATGACCACTATAGACCTTCTGTTATCTTTTCAACTTCTAACACTTCCTTTCCAATGATATGATCTGGTGATGACCGTACTGCCTAGCTCACAAAGAAAATGGAAGAAATTAGAAGAGAACTGTGTGTTCCCCACCACATGTACCCATCCTCCTATAAGTGTGTTAAGGTATTCTGATTCTGATAGAATGAACCATCCATGTTCTGTCTTTATTTTGTCTTCATTCTGCCCTTCCTTTTGTGGACCTGATCCCATCCCTGCTCGCCTATTTAAGGACTTTGTTTCAGTGATTCACTCTGGAATCTTTCTCAACAACCTTTTTATAGGCTGGTTTATGTCTCCCCCAAATTCATATGTGAAGTCCTAACCCCTAGTATTTCAGTATGTGACTGTGTTTAGAGATAGGACCAATAAAGAGGTAATCAAGTTAAAACAAGGTGATTAGGTGGGCCCTAATCCAATATAACTGGTGCCCTTATAATAAGAGAAGATCAGGACACCGACACACACAGAGGAAAGACTGTGTGAAGACACAAAGAGAAAATGGCTATCTACAAACCAAGTAGAGAAGCCTTAGAGGAAACCAACCCTGCTGATACCTTGGAACTCTATCCCCCAGAACTGTGAGAACATACATTTCTGTTGTTTAAGCCTTCTAGTCTATAGTACTTTATTATGGTAGCCCTAGCAAACCAATACAAGCCCACACACATACTGTAATTTCTCTCACCTTAAGCAACCTGACCCTTTCTTGATTCCTCATTTCCCAGTAGTTGTTTCTTCTTTCCTGTTTCTTTACAGAAAAACTTTGAGTTTTTTACTGGCTCTCCACTTCGTGTTCTCCTAGTTTCTTTTACCTCATTTTCTGACCCCTAAGCACTAGAGTATCCCAGGACTTAGTCCTTTAACTTCTTTGCTTTTCTCTCCATACTTATGGAATTATGTGAATTCCCTATGTGAATTAATTTAGCCTCATGGCTTTTAAACACAATCCACAAGCTAGCAATAACTCAATTCATCTCTCCTGCTTGGATCTCTCCCTGTACATCATGACATCATAAAAAGGGGGAAACTGCTTGTCCATCCTTAACTGAGTATCCCATTGTACACTCAGTACCTCTACTTAGAAGTCCAGTAGCCACCTTGAACTTAATATGACCCAAATTGAACTCCTGATTTCCAACTTCCACCCCCTAAAAACCCAAATCTTGCTCTCCCACTGTCTTCTGCTCTCATAGAAAGCTACTCCATCCTTCCAATTGTCCATGCGAATGACAAACAAATAAAATGAAACAAAAAACTTTAGAGTAATTCTTGAATCCTCTCATTGTGCTCATCTAATCTATAAGCAAATCCTGTTGAATTCACCTCCAAATATACTCAGAATCTGACCACTTCTTACCACCACCTCCACCATCTCCTCTCTGGTCTAAATCCTCCATCTTCTCTCATCAGATTATTGCAGTTGCCACCTAACTTTCCTGCTTCTATCTGGTGGCATTTGCCACTACCCACCCCCTTCATTTTAACCTCAATACAACAAGTACAGTGATCCATTAAAAATATAAGTCAGTCGTTTAACTGCTTGTCTTTGATCTCTCCAACAACTCCCTCATTTAGAATAAAAGCCAGAGTTCTTACTATAGGCTTTTAGGTTCTATAATCTGCTCCCCTACTCCCTGACCCATTACTTCTCTGAACACATCACTTTTCTTACTTTGTCTTCAGTTACTCAACTCCAGCCATTCAGATTTCCTTGTAGTTTCTTAACGATGCTGGGCACATTCCTACCTTGGGGTCTTTGCACCTGCTAACTCCTGTGTTGGGAATGCTCTTCCCATAAAAAGAGATAGCACTTATACTGTGCTCACAGTGGGCAAAGTGTATTCTAAGTGCTTTGCAGATATGAGTGCATTTTATCTGCATGTTCTTCTTTTAGATCTCTGCTCAATCTTCTTGCCAGAAAGGTCCTTTCTGACTCCTTATACAAAAGAGCAGTCCCTCCCTGTCTGCTTCCTACATCTCCTTAACTTCTTTTTTTAAAATTTATTTATTTATTTATTTGAGGGAGAGAGGGAGAGAGAATAAGCAGGAGGGGTAGAGGGAGAGGTAGAGAAATTCTCAAGTGGACTCTGCGCTCTGCCCTGAGCATGGAGCCCAACAACAGACTCCATCTCATGATCCCGAGATCATGACTGAGTCAAAACCAAGAGTTGGACGCTTAACCGACTGCACAACCCAGGTGCCCCATCTCCCTATCCTCTTAACTATGTTTTTACCCATAGCTGTTATTATTATCAGTCATGAGATATATTTACTTGTTTGTTTTCTTATTATATATTTTTCCTCACAGTGATTATTATAAATTTCATGCAGTCAGGGACTTTATCTGTTCACTCACTGCTTGTTGAATAACAGACTGACTGATTGATGAATTTTACACTTGATGCTACTTATAAACCACCCTGAAATCTGTAACCCAAGGGCTTCTGACTCTTCTGTGGACCAAGCATTGGATGTGCCTGCCAGCTTCTGGGAGTATAGAGAAGATAGGAGGAGGTTTCAAAAAACATTTAAGTCACTCCTCTTAAAGAATTTTTTGTTAGGCTGGTAAAACAATTCTAATACACATAACACAACAATGATTTTGGTGGGTGGAGTTAAGGCTATATCTTGGAAAGCTCACACAATCAGGCACAGCTTCTGCAGGGAAGAACATTTTGATTCAGGTGTTGAAGGATTTGATAGAGGCAAAATGTTAGCAGTGGCATAGAGGTGGGAAGGAGGCCAAGGTTTCAAGAACATACCTATTTAAATGTTTGAGTTGTATTCCTATATACATTTAACCACTGCTTGGTCTTACCACAAAGATAAAGAATACACACATATACATATTTACAAAATAGCATATTAGTTTATTCAATGTTTTGTAACTTTTAAAAACTAACAATAGATTTCCAGGGAAGATGGTGGATACTAAGCTCACCTTGTCCCACAGATACAACTAGATAACACTCACATCAGGGCAAATAACCCAGAAAACAACTCCAAGACTGGCAGAAGAGATTCTCTACAGCTAAATATAGAGAAGAGGCCACATTGAAGAGGATAGGAAGGCCAGAGATGTGGTCAGGAGCCAAACAAACCTGTGGGACTGTCTGTGGGAAGGAGGGACTGGTGGACATGGAGAGGGGAGAGGACTGGACCCCCATATCAGGGCAACCTACTTGGGAAAATGAATCCCCATACCATTTGACTTTGAAAACCAGAGGGGCCTAATAATTGGTGAGGCTTAACACCTGGAACTTTAAAAATCAGCAGGCTCTGCTCTGGGAGGGCAGAGTCCCTGCCCTTAAAGAGACAGCACAACAAACAGCCCTGCTGAAATACAGCAGAGAGGGCGCTTGGGTGGCTCAGTTGGTTGGGCGACTGCCTTCGGCTCAGGTCATGATCCTGAAGTCCTGGGATCGAGTCCCACATCGGGATCCCTGCTTGGCGGGGAGTCTGCTTCTCCCTCTGATCCTTCCCCCTCTCATGCTCCCTCTCTCTCTATCTCATTCTCTCTCTCAAATAAATAAATAAAAAATCTTAAAAAAAAAAAAAGAAATACAGCAGAGAAGCCGCAGTTTGAGAAAGGCATGGGGTGTATGGGAAGGAGATTTATTTACTAATCTCAGAGCATGTACTGGAGGGGCTTCTCCAAGAACAAAAGAGTTGGTGGGCAACATTTCCCTCCCTTACACCCCACCCTAGATACACAGTCACCTGTGGGAACCAGCATAGCATTAACACTCTTCACCTAGCTTGCTGGCACCTTGCACCCTGCCCCTGCATTCTCCTGCAGACACGCCCCCTCCTCAGCAGTTTTCCCAGGCAGCTGTAGCTCCCTTCCTGCAGCAGACCAGTGGGGACCTTGCTCACAGTGTGCCCTGCTCCCATGTTCTCCTGAGGACTCTTCCTGTCCATTCTGGCTTGGGAAGGCATTTTCCCAGGTGGCTGCAAGTCCCCTCCCACAGTGGACTGGCTCAGACTTTGCTGGCACCAGGTGCCTTGTCCCCACTTTCTCCTTTGGACCTGCCCCCTCCAATATGCCCTTGGCCAGAACTCATCCAAAGAGGTGTCACAGGTCTGGCAGTATGCAAGCAACCCTGACAGGGACCAGCACCACTCCAAGTGACTTCTGCCTCAGAGAGAGGGGAAGGTAACCACACACATCAGTCCAACTCTCGCCCCAGCAGTGGGCTGGAGACAGACATCTGGTGTGACTACAGGTCCCACCCACCAACAAAAGCTTCTCAGGGGACAACCGCACCCTGCAGTTTGGTTCAACTCATCTCTGACTAATGCCTGGTCTGACTCAACACTAGCCCCAAACAGCCCCAGACTGGCTCATTTACAACACAGGGACCAAACCCTGCCCACAACAGGCAAAGAGAGCCATTGTAGATGACTGGACTGAAGGCAAATGTGGCCCAGCCACAATAGTAGGGTACACACAACACACATAGGAGGAACCTCTGAAGCTCCAGACATTGCACTGCAGGGCAAAATAGGACCTCTTCTTCATAAGACCATTACTTTCACGTGTAAGAGATATAATGAGTTTCCTAACACATAGAAATAGAGAGACAGACAAAATGAAGAGACAGAGGAATATGTCCCATATGAAAGAATAGCACAAAATCACAGCAAGACAGTGAAACAAAATGGAGATAAGTAATATATCTGATAGAGAATTTAAAGTAATTGTCATAAAGATACTCACTGTACTTGGGAAGAGTGGAGGACCTCAGCGAGACCCTCAAGGAAAAGAGAGAAAACATAAAAATGAATGAATCAGAGATGAAGAACTCAATAACTGAAATTAAAAATACACTAGAGGAAATAAACAGTAGACTAGGAGAAGTAGAAGAATGGACAGTGAACTGGAGGACAGAGTAATGGAAAGTAATCAAACTGAGAAAATAATAAAAAATGAAAATAGACTAAGATAACTTAGCAACACCATCAAGCATAATAACATTTGCATTATAGGGATTCCAGAAAGAGAAGAAAGAGAAAAGGGGGCAGATAATTTATTTGAATAATAGCTGAAAACCTCCCAAATCTGGGGAAGGAAACAGGAATCCAGATCCAGGAGGCAGAGGACCCCCCCCAACCCCCCCAATCAACCCAAGGAGGTTCACACCAAGACACATAGTAATTAAAATGTCAAAATGTAACGATAAAGGCAATTTTAAAAGAAGCAAGAGAAAAGAAAATAGTTACATACAAGGGAAGCCCAATAAGGCTATTAGCTGATTTTTCAGCAGAAACCTTGCAGGCCAGAATAAAGTGGCATGATATATTCAAAGTACTAAAAGAAAAAAAAAACCTGCAACCAGGAATACCTCATCCAGCAAGGCTATCATTCAGAATAGAAAGAGAGATAAAGGGTTTTCCCAGACAAACAAACGTTAAAGGAATTCATGACTACTAAACCAGCCCTAGGAGAAAGGTTAGAGGGGACTCTTTGAGTGGAAAGGAAACACCATAAGTAGGAGTAAGAAAAGTAGGAAGGACAAAAGCAGTAAAATTAGGTATATCTATAAAAATCAGTCAAGGGATTCACAAAATAAGAGGCTGTAAAGTATTACACCATATACCTAACATGTAGGGAAGAGAGGAGTAAAGAATGGGTTCAAACTTAAGTGACCATCCACTTAATATGAACTGTTATATGCCTAAGATATTATATATAAATGTAATCATGACCACAATCAAAAACTGGTGATAGATATATATGCAAAAAATGAAGAGAAAGGAATCCAAGTATATCACTAAAGAAAGCCAACAAACTGTGAGAGAAGAAAGGGACAGAGAAGAGCTACAAAACCAACCATAAAACAGTAACAAAATGGCAATTAAGTACATATCTATGAATAATTACTTTGAATTAAATAGACTAAAGGCTCCAATCAAAAGACATAGGGTGATGGAATAGATAAAAAAGCAAGACCCAACTATATACTGCCTATAAGAGACTCATTTCAGACCTAAAGACACATATAGATTGAAAATGAAGGGATGGAGGGGCGCCTGGGTGGCTCAGTTGTTAAGCATCTGCCTTCGGCTCAGGTCATGATCCCAGGGTCCTGGGATCGAGCCCCACATCGGGCTCCCTGCTCGGCGGGAAGCCTGCTTCTCCCTCTCCAAACGCCCCACTTGTGTTCCTTCCCTCTCTGGCTGTGTCTCTCTGTCAAATAAATAAATCTTAAAAAAATTTTTTTTTAAAAAAATGAAGGGATGGAAAAGTATTTATCATGTAAATGGCAGTGAAAAGAAAGCCTGAGTAGCAATACTTATATCTGACAAAATAGACTTTAAAACAAAGACTGTAACAAGAGACAGAAAGGGACATTATATAATCATAAAGGGAACAATCCAACAAGAAAATATAACAATTGCAAATATTTATGCACCCAACATTTGGGAATACTCAAATACCTAAAGCAGCTAATAACAAACATAAAGGAAACAACTAATAGCAATACAAAAATAGTAGGGGACTTTAACATCCCTCTTTCATCTATGGTTATATCATCCAAATAGAAAATCAACAAGGATACAAAGGCTTTGATAGATATATTGGACCAGAGAGATCTAACAGATATAGTCAAAACATTCCATCCTAAAATAGCAGAATACATATTCTTTTCAAGTGCACATGGAACATTCTCCAGATCAGGTATTAGGCCATAAAATAAGTCTCAACAAATTCAAAAAGATTGAAGTCATACCATGCATCTTTTCCCACCACAACACTATGAAACTAGAAATCAATCACAAGAAAAAATCTGGGAGGAGCACAAATACATGGAGGTTAAATAACATGCTACTAAACAACAAATGGGTAAACCATAAAATCAAAGAGGAAATAAAAAAATATATGGAGATAAATGAAAATGAAAACATAATGGTCCAAAATCTTTGGGATGCAGCAAGCTGTTCTAAGAGGAAAGTTTATAACAATACAGGACTACCCCAAGAAACATGAAAAATCTCAAATAAACAACCTATCCTTATACCTAAAGGAGCTAGAAAAAGAAGAACAAACAAAACCTCAAACCAGGGGTGCCTGGGTGGCTCAGTTGGTTCAGTGTCTGCCTTCAGTTCAGGTCATGATCCCAGGGTCCTGGGATCGAAGCCCATGTCAGGCTCCCTGCCTCAGTGGGGAGTCTGCTTCTCCCTGCCCTTCTTCCCCTCCCCCTGCTTGTGCTCTCTCTCTCTCAAATAAATAAATAAAATCTTTAAAAAAAAAAACCAAACCAGTAGAAAGAAGGAAATAATAAAGAGTAAAGCATAAAGAAATGAAATAGGAACTAAAGAAACCCAATAGGACAATTAAATACAATACAAAATGATATGCAGGTGCCTGAAAAAGCACACAGTAGTACAAAAAAATAGTCATTAGGCAAAGTTTCTAGAAAACACAAGCAATTTTCACAAATTAAAAACATTTAATTAAGATATTTCCATGTCTGAAGGGAATAGAAAAGTAAATATTAAAGACAAAACATACGTGAGGTGATGGATGTCAACTAAACGTATTGTGGTCATCATTTCACTATACATACATGTGTCAAATAATTATGTTCTACACTTCAATACAATGTTATTTGTCAATTATAGCTCAATAAAACTGGAAAAATATTAAAAAAAAAAAACCAATAGGAACATATCAATGAAACCAGGAGCTAGTTCTTTGGAAAGATTCCCCAAATTGATAAATCTTTAGCCAGATTCATAGAGAGAGAGAGAGAGAACTCAATTAAGCAAAATCAAAAAAAAAGAGGAGAAAGAACAACTGACACCACAGAAATACAAAGGATTATAAGATAATATTATGAAAAATTATATGCCAACAAACTGGACAACTTAGAAAAAATGGATAAATTCCTAGAAATGTATAATGTCTCAAAACTGAATCAGGAAGTAATAGAAAATTTGAACAGACTGATTACCAGCAGTGAAATTGAATCAGTAATCAACTATCAACAAACAAAAGTCCAGTACCTGGTGGCTTCACAGGTGAATTCTACCAAACATTTAAAAAAGAGTTAATACCTATTCTTCTCAAACTATACCAAAAATAGAAGAGGAAGGTAATCTTCCAAATTCATTCTATGAGGCCAGCATTACCCCAATACAAAATCCAGGTAGAGACACTACAGAAGAAGAGAACTACAAGCCAATATCTCTGATGAGCATAGATGCAAAACAAACAAACAAAGAAACAAACAAAGAAAAAAACCCCCAAATATTAGCAAATTGAATCCAACAGCACATTAAAAAAATCATTCACCACAATCAAGTGGGCTTTATTCCTAGGATGCAAGAGTGGTTCAATATTTACAAACCAATCAATGTGATACATCACATCAATAAGAGAAAGGATAAGAACCAAAGATCATTTAAATAGATGCAGAAAAAGCATTGACAAAGCACAACATCCATTCATGATAAAAACCCTCAACAAAGTAGGTTTAGAGGGAATATACCTCAAATAATAAAGGCTATATATGAAAAACACACAGTAAACATCATACTCAATGGTGAAAAACAGGTTTTCCCCTAAGATCAGGAACAAGACAAGGATGTCTATTCTTTCACTTTTATTTAACATAGTATTGGAAGTCCTAGCCATAGCAATCAGAGAGGAAAAGGAAATAAAAGGCATCCAAATTGGTAAGGATAAAGTGAAATTTTCACTATTTGCATATGACCTGATACTATATATAAAAAACTGTAAGGACTCTACCAAAAAACTACTAGAACTGATAAATGAATTCAGCAAGATTCCAGGATACAAAATCAATATACAGAAATCTGTTGCACTTCTGTACACTAATAATGAAGCAGCAGAAAGAGAAATTAAGAAAACAATCCCATTTACAATTGTACCAAAAAGAATAAAATACCTAGGAATAAACTTAACCAAGGAGGTGAAAGCTGCACTTTGAAAACTATAAAACATTGATGAAAGAAATTGAAGACAACACAAACAAATGGAAAGATATCCCGATCTCATGGTTTGGAAGAACAAATATTGTTAAAACGTCCATACTACCCAAAGCAATCTACAGATTTAATGCAATCCCTATAAAAACACCAACAACATTTTTCACAGAACTAGAACAAATTTAAAATTTTTATGAAACACAAAAGACCCCGATTAAACAAAGCAGTCTTGAAAAAGAAGAACAAAGCAGGAGGTGTTACAAACCCAAATTTCAAGATATGCTACAAAGCTTTAGTAACCCAAACAGTATGGTACTGGTGCAAAAATAGGTACATAGACCAATGGAACAGAATAGAAAGCCTAGAAATAAACCCATGATTATATGGTCAATTAATCTTCAACAGAGGAGGCAAGAATGTACAATGGGAAAAATACAGTCTCTTCAACAAATGGTGGTGGGAAAACTGGACAGCTATATGCAAAAGAATGAAACTGGACCATTTTCTTACACCATACACAAAAATAAACTCAAAATGGATTAAGGACCTAAATGTGAGACCTGAAACCATCAAAATCCTAGAAGAGAGCATAGGCAGTAATTTCTCTGACATTGGCCAGTAGTGACATTTTTCTAGATATGTCTCCTGAGGCAAGGGAAACAAAAACAAAAATAAACTATTGGGACTATGTTAAAATAAAAAGCTTCTGCACAGCAAAGGAATTAATCAACAAAACTAAAAGACAACCTGTGGAATAGGAGAAGATATTTGCAAATGACATATCTGATAAAGGGTTAGTATCTAAAATACATAAAGAACCTACACAACTCAACATACAAAAAAAACAAATAATCCAATTAAAAATGGGCAGAAGACATGAACAGACATTTCTCTAAAAAAGACATATAGATGGCCAACAGACACATGAAAAGATGCTCAGCAGCACTAATCATGGGGGAAATGCAGATCAAAACCACAATGAGATATCACCTCACACCTGTCAGAATGGCTAAAATAAAAAACATAAGAAACAATAAGTGTCTGCAAGGATGTGGAGAAAAAGGAGACTTAGTGCACTGTTTGTGGGAAAGCAAACTGGTGTGGCCACTGTGGAAAACAGTATGGAGGTTGTCAAAAAATTAAAAGGAGAACTACCATATGATCCAGTAATTCCACTACTGGGTACTTACCCAAAGAATAGAAAAATACTAATTCAAAGGGATAAATGCACCCTGATGTTTATAGCAGCATTATTTACAATAGGCAAACTATGGAAGCAGCCCAAGTGCTCACTGATAGATGAATGAATAAAGAAGAGATCATGTGTGTGTGTGTGTGTTTGTGTGTATATATGTATATACACATATATATGAATACATAAAATATATATGATATTTCATATATATTTATATATTTTATAAATATTTATAAATATATAAATTTATAAATAAATGTAAATATATAATGTATAAATAAATTTATAGTAAATATACAAATATAAATATTTATAAATAAATATAAATATTTATAATGTAAATAACATGAATATAAACAAATATTTATTTATAATATATAAATTATAAATAAATTTAAATATGTAAAATAAATTTATATTTATTTATATATAAATATATATTTATATTTATTTATTTTTATAAATATATTTTTATAAATATATTTTTATAAACATATCTATTTCATGAAATATATAAATAATGGAATATTACTCAGTCATAAAAAAGAATGAAATCTTGCCATTTGCAACAATATGGATGGATCTAGAGGGTATTATGAATGCTAGTGAAATAAGTCAGAGAAAGACAAATACCATATGTTTTCACTCATATGTGGAATTTAAGAAACAAAACAAATGAACAAAGAAAAAAAAAGACAAACCAGAAAACAGACTCTTAGCTATAGAGAACAAACTGATGGTTACCGGGGGGGGGGGGGGGGTTAAATAGGTGAAGGGGATTAAGAGTACATTTATCATGATCAGCACTGGTTAATGTATAGGATTGTTGAATCACAATAGTGTACACCTGAAACTAATATAACACTGTATGTTAACTATCCTGGAATTAAAGAAAACTAACAATAGATTAACAACACCTTTCCAGGACAAATCACATCCAGTTTTACTGAAATTTTCCTCATCTATAAAATAAGCATAATAATACCTTCTTCATCAGGTTGGTAGAAGAGTCAGTCTGGCCTAGTGGGTTCAAATTCTGGCTCTGCTACTTTCTAGCTATGGGACTTTGGACAAATAGCAGCCTCTCTGTGCCTCAGTTTCCTCGTATGAAAAATGGGGTGATAATAATTACCCTGTAGAGTTAAGAATTGAGTAAGTGAATAGATGTAAAATGCAAGAACAGAGGCTGAAACATCACCAGGGCTCTGTAAAGTTTGGCTATTATTATTATTAAATCAGGATTAACCATGATAACGCCTGTGAAAGTGATTTATCACATTGCACAAATGTAGGGGAAGTTTTAAGTGTGTATGTGTGGTGTGTGCATTTTTTGTCCTTGCCACAGCACTGAACAGTGGTTGAAGGTATGGGCTCTGTAGCTATCTTGTCTGGCATCAAATTCTGGATCCATATGTACCATCTGTATGACCACTGGCAAATTACTCAACCTCTCTGTTCCTAAATATCCTCACTTATTTGTAAAGGGAGGATAATAATAATAATAGTAATACTTACCCTGTTGCGTAGTTTTGTGGCATAAATGCACTAGTCCATATAAAGTGCTTTTCCCAGTGGCTTGGCATAGTAAGCACTTAATGAATGTTAGTTATTATTATTAGCTCTTGTTATGATGGTTCCATGGAACCGAGGCCTTCATGTACCAGCTCTATTAGTTCCCCAAATTTTACAGCACAGTCTGACCTCCTTTGTCCCTCTTGGCTAGTAAAGTTGTTGGTGAGAGGCTGCATAACAAGTCCCAGCCTTGGATTTAGCTTATTCTGCCTCATAACATGCAAACACTTAATACTAATCGGGATTTTTCCCACCCTGGTTAATCATTACTTTTTAAAAATGCTGACCAAACCTGAAAATAATCTTCAGTTCTGTCATTAATTTAAGAAGTAATGTTTTCCAGTGTGGCTAGCTTTCTCAAACCACTCTCCCAGTGAATTACATTCATTACTGTGGTGGGTATTCATTTTTGTTAAATTAATCTTTTAAGAGTGAGTAATGACCATAAGAATTGGGATATTTTTCCTCTGTGAGTGGGAATGCGGTTAGACGTTCAACGTGGCCTTGCCAGAATAGCAGAGACCCGTGGAACAGGTCATGTGGCTCAATGATGCTTGTCATTGCTATTATCTTTAAAGCAGGTGGGGTGTCACAAGTTATGTAGAACCTCCAGCATGCTTCGCTGAAAATGGTGGTAACCTTTGCCTGATAAGTGGCTCTCATTTGTTTTCTACTCTGAGATTGGTGAAGGCTAAAGTGCATTATGGCAGGGGGAGAGAGGGGCAGTTAACTCATGATGAATCAAGTAACTCCAAAAATGTCATTCATAGTTGCCACATAAAACAACTCCATTTCTATAAATATACATTAATACCTAAACTAATCTATTTTCTTTAGAAATGTATCTCTAGCAGATATGCTTACTTTTATATGCAGGATATTTGATCGGAATATTAATTTGTGTTGGGGCACCTGGGTGGCTCAGTCGCTTGATGGTCTGACTCTTGGTTGCAGCTCAGGTCATGATCTCATGAGTCACAAGACCCAGCCCCAGCTCCGCGCTCAGCAGGGAGTCTGCTTGAGGATTCTTTCCCTTTGCCCCTTCCCCCACTTGTGCTTTGTAGGCTCTCTCTCTCAAATAAATAAATAAATCTTAAAAAATACTAATTTGTGTTTTATTTCTGTTGCTGTAGGGTTTTGCTTTTATCATCATAATGTAGTCAGGCATTTATGTTCCCTTAGCTCAGGGACCTTGGGGTTACAGGTCAAGAGGAGAAATTGCCAGGCATCCACAAGGAAACTGCCTGTCTCCTCTTTGGCTTCTGAAAGCCTGGGCTTATTGAAAGAAATGATGTTGGATCCTCAGTAAGGAGAAGACAGAGGAGAGTATTTCAAGAGGAGGAAGCCATTGCAGGCAAACCAGGGGGAGGTTAGACCTGCTGAGCTGAGCAAGGATAGGGTTGGGCTGGAGGCTGTTTGAGTTGGGTGCAGGAGCCCCCCCTGCAGGGAATTGGGAGACCTGTAAAGGGTGGACTGTGCTCTTCAGCCTTAAAAACTGCAGTGAGGCTCTCCGAGGACCATTGCCCACTGAGAGGACATCTCTGCGTTTCCTGGGAACCAAGAGGCATCAATTAGGAGAAATGGTAACAGTTCCAAAACTGATACCTCACTTAGTTTCCTGGGCCTGGGAGAGCCCTGGATTTGAGTGGGATTCCTTTGAGGGTAGGGAGGGATTCTCAGTACTGACCACAGTTTGCCACTGGCTTCACTGGGAGAGAATTAATGATTTAGAGAAGTAAATGAATCTGACATGTCCTGTCTCCAAGTATTGTGGAAGGAAATCCATGCCTATCACATAGATAAGCCTGTAAAGGAAAGTGGTAACGGTGAATGTAACCCAGAAGTTACCCTGAAGCACGGGTCAGGCGAGGTGCTCATTGTGAAGCCTGACCATGTAAATGAAGACAAGATCCGTTTCCCTCTGTGAGGGCTAAATCTAGCCATCTTTGTGTGACACTGTGCAGAAGAAAGCCTCTTAACATGACCCTGGGCCAGGAGAGCGCAAACCGACCATGAGGACCCATGAGTTTTGTCCTCTAACAGAGAGGCACAGGGAAAGAGGCATTGTTTAAAGGGACAGTGAGGGCTGGGGCAAAGTTTTTCAGGTGAATCTTTGAGAAGCATTTCCTTTAAGGAAACTATTTCTCACTCCAAACTCAAGAAACACAGTTTTACTTTTGTTTCTGTAGTTCACCAGAAAAAGACAGAAAATGCAGGTTTGAATAGAAAATGCAACATTAATTTGACAATACTGAACACCACTTAAAGAAAAAGAGGTAAAGTGAAAGTAATGGGCTGTCCCAACCATATCAGCTTCCATTTAAACGGTGAACAAACTCTAGTCTAAAGCCTTTACTGCCAGGGTTCCTTGCTTTTTTAAAAAAGAACCATGGACGCTTTTGGCAGTCTGGTGAAGACCATGGCTTCTCAGAATGACATTTAAAGATGCATACTATAAAATACATAAATTTAAGAAGAAACAAATTGTACTGAAAGAAAATTATCAAAGTATTAAGAAAAACAAATTTGGGTTATGCTAACATTTTTACTTCTTTGTTAAAGGCATCAGATAGCAGTATTCAGCAATCGGTCTAACAATTAGCATAATTTTGAAGTAGTGATGAGCAGAAGGTAAATTTGGGGAAATATGAAAATACCTGTGGGATTTTTTTTTGTGTGTGTGTGTGTGTGACCCAGCCAAAGGAACTGTAAATAATGAAAGGAAATACTAAGTTTCAGGGAGAAAATAGTGAAAATAACGGTAATTTCAAATTAAATTGAAAGGCATTAAGCTCCCAAATTCTATCAGATTAAGAAGCTTCTGCTAGCATTTTGATGAAAACAGATACATCTGTTATGATACGTGTGTGAGTGTGTGTGTGTGCGGGGATTTTTTTCAGTTTAGGAAAAATTTGTGTTTTCTTCTATGATTGGACTGTATTTGCCACTCTTATGAGCTGTTTCTTTGGGATTCTTAGAAGAATTTTTATTGTTTCCAAATAAAACAATAGGTTATAAAACACCTCTATGAGAAAAGATTTTGAAGAGCCTGTTGCCTCACAAAGAGAAGGCTGTGGTGAAACCCTCTGAGTCTAGAGAAGCTTCGGGCTTTTTCCTGGAGCTGTTGGATTTGGCGACAAGCTCAGCCACTCCGGAGTCAGAAGAAATGGAAGCAGTGATCCAGAACAAAAATGAAAAGAAATTTTAAAAGGCTTCTGCCTGGGAGAAGGAAAGGGGGTCAAGGGTCAGGCTGCCAGAAGAGAAAAGACCTGTGCCTTCTGATTTATTCACTTTTAGGGATGGCTGGCTCTCCTCGGAGGTAATGGCAGTTTCTCCATCAGGGTAAGCAGCGGCATTGGCAAACGACAATATGGCTTTCATGAGATTTGTCTCTCAAAAGGAGAATTGAATGTCTCTTAATGTTCTCTTCGAATTCTTCTGAGTAGTGGCCATTCTTACTATTTTGCACGAAGACCAAGCAACATGGACTTAGCTGTTTTTCCATAACAGCGATAGAATTCCACTGTCAACATGTGGAGACAAATAACAAACTATTGTCTAAGTTTCTCAATGGAGCTCCTTCAGAGCAAGCCCTGTGCTTAGATACCTATCTGAAATGTAATTCTCTGTACTGTAGGTCTCTCTCATTCACATCCCCCCACCCATCAACTTACAAAAATACACACATATGTGGTTCTTTGTTGCACATACATTCTGTTAACTTTTGCCTGTTACACTTGTATTTCATATTTTTAAAGGAAGGTTAGGGGAAATAGTTTTGGAAGAAGCAAATGTCAGGTATTTAAAAATGATCAGTGCTGTTTTAAAACAAAACAAAAGCATGATAACAAGGTGACCAATGCCGCGAATCTATAAAATCACAATATATGTGTATGTGGGTATAAGCATGAAAATCCCATACTATGTATTATTAGAGAAAAGAAGCTTTTAAATATTTGAATGGTATAAGCTGGTGCCAGATACAGAAGTAAAATGTTATGTGTAGCTTGAATCCTAGATAGCACCTCTGTTCCCAAATATTATGGACTATTCCCTCTTGTAGCCTTAAGCTGTTGATTCCAAGCAGTTTGGTATCGAGCACAAACAACCTCATTCCATGTATCCAACAAACTTGGGGCCAGAAAAACCTCCTCCAGTAAAGACTGTGGAAGTGAATATATGGGCAGGGCTGTGGGAGCCTCATCTTAGAGACACTTAGCGAAGTGGGTTCAGGGTCACTGGAAGGAGAAATAAGCACTCGTTGGTCATTGAAGGTTCTTTCCTGTCAGGGTGCATGATATCTAATTTTAGGCTTTGGGGCTTCAGTTCCCTCCTCTTCTCTAGAAAATTCTTTTCAAATAAAATGTTACCTTTAAAAAGTCTATTATGGATGGGTCACTCAAGACATTTTACTTTATAGAGAATGATTTGCAAGCCAGCAAATCTAACTTCATTTATTTAATCTTCAAGTTCTCCATTCTCAGGATTTAGGTCTTTGTATTTCTTTAAAATTGGAAATTTAATTTTTCTTCTGCTAATTGGGATTCTGGGAAACAGAAGCCTTCTTCCTCTTTAATTTACCTTTCTTCATTTTGGATGTCTGGATCTTTTCTTTTCTTTTCTTTTTAATGATTGTTTGTTTTAACCACAAGGGCAAATGCTTGTACTGGATCTTTCATTTGGAAACTGTCTAGGGGGAATCTGATCACAAACTAACAAGGTGGCTGCTTTTTTTCTCTCCACTTGGGAAAGTAAGGTTTAAACAGACTGAATACAACTTTGAATCAGTGTGTACCAATGTACTTACATCAGTTATTTAAGGATTAGGTTTTTCTGGAAATGAGTAAATTAGAACAAGAATTTCCTTCATTGGACTTTTGTACAAATGACAACAGGAGGAAAAGAGAATTTTCTGACTCACAAAGAGACAGCCACTATTTACAGACTTCCAAAGAGCGTCTTTCTAGACATGCTCTCAACGATATTCATTCTCTGGGGGCAAAATGAGTTGATGACCAAAGATTATTCACCCTACTTTCAGGATAGAAAGACTAGAGCTGAGGGAGAGACAGCATGCAACCAAACATCTTGGGGTGCAGTGGTGCTCAAAATAGGATGCAAATTCCCCATCTTGGGCTTATATGGTGAGCCCTGCTGCACGTCTGTTGAATTGTGAGTTGTCCTTTCACTTGCTTCAAAAAAAATCAGGACACATTCTTCTCAAAAAACCCTGTGGTTCACATTTGGGTGATTGTGTGACCATTTCCAAGCAACATGTGCTCAGAGTCCCTTGGCTTTATGGCCAATTTATTTTTTATTAAGTCATTTAGTGGTGGTCCTGATAAAGCCATAATTCTAAGTGTATTATGGTGGTTCTATCAGACATTTCAGCACCAAACAGAAAAAAAAGACTCATACTGCTAATGCAGGGTGAGGCTAGTCTTGGTCTACTCAATTGCTCACAAATCCTGACATAACCATTTGGACGGTGAATATACCTCGGGGAGACTTCTATACTTTTCTATTTATATGTTAAATAACTTACCTTTTTTCCCTTATTTATTTTTTTATGGGGAGCGACTACCGAAGTGCTTTTGTTTGTTTGTTTGTTTGTTTGTTTTTGAGTATAGTCGACACACAATGTTACATTAGTTTCAGGTATACAACATAGTGACTCAACAGTTCTGTACATTATGCTGTGCTCACCACAAGTTTAGCTATTTTTTATAACATTTTTCACTTTTTATCCTAAGTTACATTTTCACCCAAGTTACAATTTTTGGGCAATGAAATTGGATGGTCACATGCAGGACTTCTTTAGATAGTCCATTATTGTCTTTAAAAACAAGTAAGTTTTTAAAATTACTATCACAAAAGTGACACCTAGTCATTGTAGAGGATTTCGAATATTCAGAGTTAATATGTTAAAGCACATATACATACATATATATATCTTTATAGTCTATATTTTATTTTATTTTTTAAAAGATTATTTATTTGAAAGAGAGAGCAAGCATGAGTAGGGGGAGGGGCAGAGGGAAAGGGAGAGAGAGAATCTCAAGCAGACTCTGCATTGAGCGTGGAGCCTGACATGGGGCTTGATCCATGATCCTGAGGTCGTGACTTGAGCCGGAATCAAGAGCTGAATGCATTCAACCAACTGAGCCACCCAGGTACCCCTGTATTCTATATTTTAAAATGAATTTGGATTGTACTATGCATACTATTTTGGAAGATTTTTCATATGATAGCATATTGTGAACATTTTTCCATATCTTCCATATAATTTTAAAGACTGCATATTTTATTTTATGTAAGTTACATAATTCAGAAAATACTTTTTAGACATTTATATAGATTCTAGTTTCAGCTATTAAAAACAATGCTTCTATGAACATTTACAGACAAGTCTTTGAGTACATCCATATTGATTTCCTTAGTATAAGTTTCTAGAAGTAAAAATGTTGAGCCAGAGAATATGAACATTGCTAAGATTTTTTCTGTATATTTTCAAATTGACTTCCAGAAAAAACTACACAAAGTCACATCTCCACCAGCCACATAACCCTGGCCTTTCCTTTATTTGACCTCCAGCTCGTTCACCTGCTTTTCCCTTTTGACTTGATACTTCTTTACAAAATTGCAGCTGCAGGCTTTTAAGTGAAGTGATATATTTCTCCCTATTTTTCATGCTCTCCCTGAATGCAGACATATCCTCAGAATCCTTCTTAACACAGATTTTTAGGCACAAAAACTGATCAGAATGGTCCCACATGAGGAAACCTATTTGCCGTCACTACTTTATGTCCAAAATAGGACTGGTCAGAGACCAGTCAAGCACTGGAATCACATGTCACACTCCACTTGGCAATATAGAGGGCTGGAGCAGAAGGCCAGCTTTAGTGGTTGCATGTATCCTGAGAAATCAGACCTACTAGTAAGGAGAAGGTCTCTGAGTACTGCTTATAGTCTTCCTTGCAGATTCAAGGTTTGGATACAACCTAAGGATCTGTGGGTGGCAGAGGGAAAACCAGACAGATTCTTCAAGAATTAGGTAGCCAAAGAGGGCTCCATCAGGGAAGCTCCCCACTCCGTTAGCTAACTGAAGACAGCAGTGAGTTTTACAATCCAAGTGAAGATGCTCTATCTTTTCCTGTGTCTGAATTTTCTGTGACAACTTTTCCAGAGGTCTTATTTAGTTGCTGCTGGGGGACATTAGCTGCTTATAGATGTGAGTGATCAGCACTGGGCCAGCAGGAAAGGTGATTGATTCAGACATAAGTCCTTATTGGTATCTGCTGGCTGCTTGCTTCTCTGCTGGTCGTTCACTCACTAATCGCCGGGAGAAGCAGAACTTTTAACCTCTGTCTTGCACCAGTCTCTCTCTCTCACTGCCGAGAGTGACCCTGTGGGACCCCAGGGACCCTGTCTCCCCGGAACAGCTTCTTTGGCCAGGCTTGGACACTGGAAAGCAGGAAGGCCTGGGGATGTGAGAGTCGGCTTGTGAGTTAGAACAAAACCAAACCACTTTGAAAATCAATTTTAGGCTGCCTTAGCTCCCACTTTGTAAAGCATTTCTCAACAGAGTTTTCTTGTAACGATGAAATGTTTCTCCTGCCAACATTTAAAAATCCTTTTAACGATTGCTTTATTTTTCTAAAAAAACCTATGTGCACATAATAATTCAGGGAAAAAAACCCCAACCTTGACGTTTTGGATCTTCTTCAGCTAGATTACCGGCAGACTTATAAAAGCCTTTTCTTAATTGTAAAATATGCTGGGAAGTGGAGAATGTTTTTGTTCCTAATTCATATATCCTTTTTAAGGGAATACATGGTTTCCCAGATAACCTTTTACCTTCTTACCTTCCTATTAACTCTATACGCAGTGAGGCTGTGATTTGACTGCAGAGGTCTGAAGCCCCTGGTGAGGGCAGAAGCCTAGCCTGTGTTTGGTGCAATTTCCCTTTCCCTCCCCTGCTCCCCTTCCCTTCCTCCTTCTTTTTGCCCTCCTCCTCCCATCCCCACTGCCCTTTCTCTGATTCAGTTCTCAGAAGTTCTGCCGCTTTTCATTGTGACTTAGCATGGTTCTTGATAATACTAAAGCTTTTTAAAAATATATTTTATTTATTTATTTGACAGACAGAGAGAGAGAGCACAAGCAGGGGGAGCTGCAGGCAGAGGGAGAGGGACAAGCAGGCTCCCCGCTGAGAAGGGAGCCCCATGTGGGACTCCATCCCAGGACACTGGGATCACGACCTGAGTGGGAAGGCAGATGCTTAAACTTCTGAGCCACCCAGGTGCCCCAATAATACTAAACATTAACCAAACTTACAGTTTGACTGAAAACAAGCTTTTAATTTGTATTCTGTGTGTGTGTCTGTGTGTGTGTGAATAACATCATAGTCTCCTAAGTGTGTTCCCTCTTTCACTTGACCATTTCTATGAACTAATAACTGAAATATGAGAAAGAAACAAATTTCATCTCTGATAGGTGGTTTCATTGCTTGAGATTGGAATCCTCCTCCACAGAATGAAACAAGGCAGCCTTTAAGAGAAGTTTCATAAGGGATATTTGATACACACACATATATATATTTTTTACATCACCAGAACTTATTCATTCTATAACTGGAAGTTTATACATTTTGACCACCTTTACCCATTTTACCCCCCAACACCCTGCCTCTGGTGACAGCCAATCTGTTCTTTGTATCTAGGAGTTTAGTTTTTTTTTTTTTTTTTTAAATTCCACATATAAGTGAAATCATACAGTATTTGTCTGATTTATTTCACTTAGCATGATATCCTCAAGGTCCATCTGTGTTGTTCCAAATGGCAGGATTTTCTTTTTCTTTTTTTTAAATGGCTGAGTAATATTCCATTGTATATATTTACCACATTTTCTTTATCCATTCATCCATCGATGGACACTTTTAAACACATTTTTGTGTATCCTATCTTCACTCTCAAAACACACATTCTCTCTCTCTCTCTCCCTCCCCACCATGCCTCCAGACCAACCCATTTTATAGCTCTAAGTAGCATCTTTTTGTGTGTGAATTTAGATCATTGTCATACTTTGGTCTCTGACTCTAGTTCTACTCTGTCTTCTGAATTCATGTTTACAAGCATCTGGGGATGGAGAGAAAGGGGCCATGACAATGTTCATTTGCCCTTCTTGGAATGCTGATTTTTCTGGTACCTAGTAAATGAGTTGGGTTTGTTCAAGCAAGGCCAATAGTTAGCGGGTGTTGAAAGCCAGGCATGCTACCATGTTAATGTGGATGGGGATGAAAGCCAATGTTCACACCAGTTTTTCTCTCTTCTACTGTGTACATGATCAGAAAAAAGAAATTTCCTAGAAAGTAAAAGCCAGTAAAGCCTCTTTAGGAAAGGAGTAGTTAGAGATTTGCATTAGTTCAATTAGAGTTCAGTTAAGGTTATATTTTTACTATCTATGGAAACTTGTTGAACAAAATAAATAGTGTATCCAAGGTGAAACATTCATTTTTACTTAAAACAACATTTTAAGCATATCCGAAGCATCCTTTCTCTTGTAAGTAATTGTCATGATAACTACAATTTTT
Organism: Mirounga leonina; assembly: GCF_011800145.1. Taxonomy (NCBI): domain Eukaryota; kingdom Metazoa; phylum Chordata; class Mammalia; order Carnivora; family Phocidae; genus Mirounga; species Mirounga leonina. The sequence continues at coordinate 31,909,014 of NW_023270454.1, read as the reverse complement.
ACAAAATTGTGACACTATAAAAACTTTGGAGTAGTAAAATCAGATTTCTTAAAAAATATGAATAATAAGGATAATAAGCCTTACATCTTTGTAAGCATAGGGCTAACAAATATTTATTACAATATTCTTATTTGAGCATCACAATACTTTAAATGGTATGGCAGAAGTTATTAGACATATCTCATATTTTGGGTTCAGTTTCAGACCATCGCAACAAAGTGAAGCAAGTCAAATGAATTTATTGGCTTCCTAGTGCATATAAAGTTATGCTTACACTATAATATAGTCTACTAAGTGTGCAATGGCATTATGTCTAAACCACAATGTATATACCTTGATTAGAAAATACTTTATTGCTAAAAAATGCTAACTATCACCTGAGCTTTCAGTGAGTTGTAATTTTTTTTTTCTGGTGGATGGTGTGGTCTTGATGCTGATGCTTGATATTTGATGCCAGGGTTGCTGAAGGTTGGGGTGACTGTGGCAGTTTGTTAAAACAAGACAACAATGAAGTTAGCCGCATCGATTGACTCTTCCTTTCACGAATGATTTCTCTGTAGCTTGTGATGCTGTTTGATGGCATTTTACCCACAGTAGAACTTCTTTCAAAATAGGAGTCATTCCTCTCAAACCCTGCTGCTGCCTTATTGACTAAGCTTATGGAATATTCTAACCTCTTTGTTTTCATTTTAACAAATCTTCACAGCATCCTCACCAGGACTAGATTCCATCTCGAGAAACCACTTTCTTTGCTCACACATAAGAGGCACTCCTCATCTGTTAAAGTTTTATTATGAGATTGTAGCAATTCAAATATAATAATAATGAAAAGGGCTGAAATATTGCCTGAATTACCAAAATGTGACACAGAACCACAAAGTGAGCAAATGCTGTTGGAAAAAGGGTGGCAGTAGACTTGCTTGATGCATGCTTGCCACAGACCTTCAGGTTGTAAAAAAAAAAAAAAAAAAATGCAGTATCTGTGAAGTGCAATAAAGTGAAGGGCAACAAGATGAGGTAGGCTTGTATCTACCTGTGCTCACTGAGGTTAATGAACTTTAGTTGCCATAGCAAGTAAACTCTAAAATCTCAGTGGCTTAACGTAACACAAATTTCTTTCTCACTTAAGAAAAGTCTGATGGCAACAGGGCCACCCCTGTCTCTCAATCTTGCCGCTACATCAGATTGAACAGCTGGAACATATGGTCTCAGACGTTGCTTCAGCTAAAAGAGAAAGAGATGGAGGAGGTACATTGGTTTATACCCGCCTTGAACTAGGGTGACCCAGGTCACGTGCTTTCATGTTTCGTTGGCTTGAATTAGTCACATGGCCTCAACCTAACAGCAGGGAGGTTGGGAAGTGTTTCCAGAGAGCTCTACGATTCTCTGCCATACACAATTTCATAAATATGAAGATCTTAGTAATTAGTAACTTGTACAAATCCACACAGTTATTAAATGGAGAAGCTGGATTTTTACTCAGGTCATTTGACCCCAATTCCCATGAATTTACACAATGGTATCTGTCTACATAATTTAAAAATGTAGCTGGTTTGTTAATTTAAATAATCTCTCATTTAATCCTTAAGACATTGAGACAATGGTATTCGCACAATTTTGGGGAAAAAATATAAGGGAAGACCCTGATTCTTCTTGTTATAAATATTATGTGGAATCCCACTTTATTTCATTTTTTTTGAGGGTAGGGGAAGGGCAGAGGGAGAGAGAGAGAAAATCTTATGCAGGCTCCACGCCCAGCACTGAGCCTGACATGGGGCTGGATCTCACAACCCTGAGATCATGACCTGAGCCGAGATTAAGAGTTGGACGCTTAATCAACTGAGCCACCCAGGTGCCCTGGAATCCCACTTTAATGATGATATTTAGCATATGGATCACTTTGCAGGCTTGTTATGTTTCTTTTACTCTCCACGTAACCAGATCTGTGATGAGGCAGTATGGCGGAGTGGAAAAACCTTTGGCTTTGGTGCCAGATAGATCTCTGTTCATATCCCTGAATCACCACTTATCAATTATGTAATATTTTGAGCAAGTCATTTAACTTCTATACTTCCATTCTCTTCGTCCATATAACAGAGACAATGATATCTATTATTTAGACTTCTTAAAAATATAAATATGATAACATTTATAAAGTGCCTAGAAATAGTAGATACTCAATAAATGCTTTTCTTTTTGTGTCCCTTAAAAAGCAAGTTCATGGGGCGCCTGGGTGGCTCAGTTGGTTGGGCGACTGCCTTCGGCTCAGGTCATGATCCTGGAGTCCTGGGATCGAGTCCCACATCGGGCTCCCTGCTCAGCGGGGAGTCTGCTTCTCCCTCTCCTGCTCCCCCCTCTTGTGCTCTTTCTCTCTCTCACTCTCTCTCTCAAATAAATAAATAAAATCTTTAAAAAAAAAAAAAAAAAAAGCAAGTTCATGAAGCAAGATATTTTAGATATATAGGATGAAATGCAAATCAGACTTAATGCAAAGAAATTTTATCAAGTCTTTAAAAAAATACAAATACCAATATTTAAACAATGGGGAAAAGTGCCCGGGTTTCAGCAATGAAGAGCAATGTGCAGAAATTCAGAGATATATATAGCCACTGGCTGGATTTGCGAAGTGAGATGGACGAATTCGGGCTGATCTGTATTTCTTGGAGTTGATAAGTGTAGGTTTGATGGGCCATCTGGTACTATTTGTCTCGGCAGAGCCCCCTGTTTTATTATTACGCAGGAAGAAACAATGGGATGATAAAAACTAATGGCAGCTACGATGAACTTTCCATATGAAAGCCTGAGGCTGTTGTCAGTTGGTGTATTGGAGGGCTCCCTGGGAAATATCAGTGCTGGCTTGGCGAGGTGTGTCAGTGGAGTTTTTTGTGTGTTTGATTTGCAGGTCATAACCAGCTCCTCCCACATCCTAAAGTCATTATCACTTGAGGGTAAATATCTTCTGGTTTTCTCGGGCAACAGAAATAGTGCTAGATTTGAAGAATACTTTGGCAGATATCATCATAGTTGTATGGAAAATATGTATATTGACCTGTGGAATCCACCAGAGAGATAAAAACACTTTCAGATTTCCCTGCTTTGAACATTTTCAGAGTCCAAGTCTTAAGATTAATGCGAATTCCTGTTGCAAAGGAGTTTTAATTTTATCCTTTCCCCTTTGGAGGAGTGTGGTCACCCTGGTTTGGTGTGTTATAAAGTGAGAAATGCATACAAGTTGAAATTCAACATCTCTCAGAATGACTTTTCATAGAACTTGGCAAAAGCAGATCTCAAAAGCCCCGGGTAATGTGTTCCAGGGTCTTGTAACCCTTCTGACTGGAGGAGTCAGGGATGTTGTAGAGCAAAATGGAGTCTGTCATGTCAAGCAGAGGCCCGTGTCAAGCAATGACACAAGCAGTTAAGGTACTGCAGCTAGGAGAGATCACCGGGACCAACATCAGCTGACACCCCAGAACAATAACAAGCAGGACCAGAGGAGGTCTGTGGGGACCTGAAACCAATTCAATGCCTTTAAAAAGGGGAGGATTTTAGCAGCAAACTGCCAGCCTCTTCTGACCACTTAAAAAAGGCGACTGCCACCGAAGGCTTTGCCCGATTCATCTACGTACAGAACCCAGATCCTTCGCTGCTTGAACATCAGAAGAATTAAATGCTGAGAACTGACCTGGACCAGATGGAGGCCTTATCTCAACAGCATGCCCACAGACTGACTTTGTGTTTGGTTCGTTAACTTCCTACACCCTTCTGTTAGCTTGTTTGTTGTGTGGCTTGTCTTCTGTCCTGCCCTGTGTGCTGTGTAAGAAGCCAAGTTTAATCACATGGGGAAATGTCACTGAGTCTGGAATCTTGAACCTGCTTTATAATTGTGATTTAACTTTGCTTTATGATTGAATAAAGCTGCCATTGTGGAAAGACACAACTCGTGTGTGCACCTTCATAGTGTGCTCTTGACAGATATGATAGTCAAAGGGGCTTTCTCAGTGAAGTGTGGTGTGACCTGGGTATAAAATAGTGACTGTAAATCCCAGAGCAGGAAAAGTGCTAAAGAGATGAATTATTGCTCTCTATTCACAGAACTTACTCTTAACAGTTTAAAAAAACACATTTTTTAAAAAGTTCCGGATTCTGGATTTATGGGAAAATAGCATTTTGTGAGTTAGGGTAGATTTTTGTTTTTGTTTGTTCCTTCACATTTCCCTCCTAAAGTGTCAAATGATGGTCATTTCCATTTTGCTTTTTAGTTTTTTGAGTCCCAACTCTAGGTAATGTTTTAGGTTTGGGGGACAGAGAGGTAAGAAGACAGAAGAGATATCTGTTCTCATGCAGCTCACATTCTAAGACTCAGTCTAAGTGGACAGTGTGTGTTTTGTGTCACATATATTTTTCATTGGATCACTGGCCTCTTTCACATCACTGTTCACTCCTATATGATTGATGGTTTCCTATGTTCATTCATTTTTTTAAACCTTTCCATCCATTTATTTATTTACAGTGTAGGACCCAGTACTTCTGAGTAAACATCTTCCATCATCACTGAAGACAAAGGTCAAAGTAACCTTCCTAAGGTTTCTGCACTCCATGGAATACACTTTTCAATCTGTGTTTCCAATTTAGGGATGTTGGAACCTGGAGATGATGAAGGCTCACTGACAATAACAAACTCTAAATTTGTTGTTCTGAGGATCACACTATTATGAAGAGTTTAAAATTTGGAAAATGGCTTTACAGAAAATAAAAATCACAGTTAAATGGATACAGGTTATTAAAGATGACTTAACCAGAATATATTCAAGTTATTAAACTTGGAAAAGAGAATTTGAGACCTCCTGCCCTTCCAGTGTTCCAATGTCCTTCTCTTCCAATGTGTTCTGAAGCACAATAAAGAGAAAAATCCCACTGACTAAGAAGAATATTGCATAGCTGCACTGTAATTCAAAGCAGATTTCTAAATCTTCCTTCTGGAAATTTCTTGGGTCTCAGAACTAAAGGCATAACTGAGTGTGAGTGATCCTGCCAGCGAGGGCTGGGAGTCCAGTACCTTTTAACAAATATTTTGTCAAAGCAAATGGAATAGAAATCAAACGAACTTTCTGTAGCTTCCATCTCTCTTAGCCTGCCTTCGAACTTGTGCCTCTGCTTTCTGTGAGTTTAAGAACTCTTCGCTGAACACATTTGTAAACAGAAACTGGACTAAGCGATTGAACAAGTAGGACAGAACTATCTCCTTCCACAATCCACACCCACTCCTCCTGGCTTTTCTGTTTTTGTTGAAAGTACTTCTCATTCTTTGGTCCCTTGGCATGGAGTCATCTGTGAATTCTCCTCTGTTGGCTTTTAACATCCATGGTTTCCAATTTTTTTTATATTCTACTGCCAAGATACTTTTTTTCCTGTTCCACTTATTTCCACTTCCTAATGTCCCCATCATTGATACCAATATTTCACTCTTCTGCAATTGCTTTTGTCAAGGTGACCGATGGCCTCATGCTGCTGAAATCCGTAGTTTGGTTTCAACCTTAGCCCTCTCTCAGCCTGATTTAACACTGGTGTTGAAGGTCCCTGTCTCTGAGACACCGTCATCCCTCGGTTACCATGGTTCCACCTTCTCTTGACTCATCCCTTCCCCACAGACCACACCTCTTGGTCTCCTTTGCTGATTTTCCACCTCTGCCCAACCCTCTAATGGGCAGAACTCGGCTCCCTTGTCTACCTTTTCTAGGTGCTCTCATCCATTCTCAGGTAGTTATTATTTTATTAAGAAGGTAATGCATTCACTTGACTGAGATGTGAAAGTTTACCTTACTCCCACATCCTCAGGAGTTCCTTAGACTCAATTATTTTGAACCATTTTTATTTTTTAACTCTTTTGTTTTACCTCAGTACTCTATTTATACCTCTATGAATTGATTTCTTACCTTTAGATAACATCTGTTTTTCCTCACTATGAAAGAAGAGGAATTAGCTTATTTATACCTCCCTCCAAATTTTCTTGTTATATTATTTGTAGTTTTTCTAGTGCTTGCCTTTATAAAATCCTTAACCCTCACCCTCAGAGATAGGTCAGCAACTGTAGATGATATGACAGACATGGAGCTGATCACGCCCATGCTCTCTCCATTTTATCCCCTCCAGTTCACTTCTCTGAGCTCTGCATTGCTTTCTACTCCTCTTGCTTTCCCTTTCATTCTTTCCCTCTTTTCTTCCTGCCTTCTTTAGAATGATCAAATTTTCTCTCTTCCTCAGGTCCCTCTACTGATTTGAAGAGTAATTACCTAGACTTTATATTCTTTTCAGTGGTGACCCTTAAAATGTTAATATGCATACTGCCAGCCACCTAGCATTAATCAATGTCTCTATCCTCTTCTAAATGTTAACATAGTATCTCCCTATTAATAAACTTAAAAATTTTTGTAATTTTTTTTGAGAGAGAGACAGCACATGAGCTGGGGGGGCAGGTAGAAGGAGAGGAAGGTGGTGCTTGATCTCACGACCCTGAGATCATGATCCTTTCCTAGATCATATTCCCCGCTCCAGCACAGCTTCGTATTTTCTCATACATCACCTAGTTATTTTTATTTCGAGTGCCATTTTTTGGGGTAATTGTTTACTTGTCTATTTTCCACAATGTAACAAGCAGAGATTGTGCTTTTTCAATTCACCACTATAGAGCCAGCATTTAGCACAAGACCTGAAACAAAATAGATAATAGATGCTTAATAAATATGTATTTAATGAATGGATATCTTTTTATTTTCACTGATACTATTCTTACCTCTTATCTGAATCATTGCTACAGAGTCTTTAATAGTCTTGTTGCTTACCCTCTAGATTAATCTTCCCAAAGTGCAACACTTTTAAAGTTTATTTCTGCTCAGAAATGCACCAAGGACTTCCCATTACTAATAACTGAGATTACTCAGTCTGGCACTCAGGACTGCCACAACATCCCTCTTTCTAGCCTCACCTCCCTATATTAGACTCACCCTCAAGTAGAACTGGACAATCACTACTCACTAAACATATTCTGGGCCTTTCTGTCTCCATGCCTTGTGCTAATCTAGAACAATCACTAGACTGTTTCTCCCACTGATCCCTCCTTCTTCCCTCTCATCATATTTTTAAGTCAGAATCTATGATGATCCTCTCAGTATAAACTCTTCCTCATCCTCCTAAACGAATGTGCAGGTCTTGCTCTATAATCTCATAGCACAAGGTTTGAGGTTTAGTGCATTCCCACACTTTCCTTACATTAAAATTGTTGTTTACTTGTCTTAATTTGCTTTACCAGAGCCCAGAATCCTTCATGACAAGGACTCTCTTTTCTATATCTTTGTGTCCTCTAAAATGTTAAGCACCAGTATCTCCCTATTAATAAACTTAAAAATTTTTGTAATTTTTTTTGAGAGAGAGACAGCACATGAGCTAGGGGGGGCAGGTAGAAGGAGAGGAAGGTGGTGCTTGATCTCACGACCCTGAGATCATGACCCTGAGATCATGACCCTGAGATCATGACCTGAGCCGAAATCAAGAGTCAGACACTTAACCAACTGAGCCACCCAGCTGCCCCAATACATTATCTTTTAAACTTTACTTTTATTTATAAATAATGTTTAATATCAATACTACTTTATTTTTATGACTATAAAATAATTTACATATATTACAGAAGATAGGAAAGATTAAAAATACAGAGAATAGAAATAAAATCAGCGGCAATTGCACCACCTTTGGATCATTATTTCTTAGCATTCTGTCATATCCCTTTTTATCTTTTCTTCTCTACATAATATTTGTATTAGCAGAGATCATACTGAATATAAAATTTTATGTTTTGGAGATTTCAAGTTTGAGTAGAAACTTTCTTTAGAATTCATGGTAGTATGAGTCTTACAGTGACAAATTCTCCTAGTTTTCTTTTCATGACAAATATCTTTATTTTGTCTTCATTATTGATAGATATTTTTGCTGGATATCAAATTCTGGATTGACAAATTTTCCTTTCATCACTTTAGAAATGTGCCACTCTTCTGACATCCATAGTTTCTGATGAGAAGCCACAGTCAGTCAATTATTGAATTGCTCTTCCCTGTGTACAGTGTGCCATGTTTCTCTTACTGATTTCCAGATTTATTTTTTATTTTTGGCTTCTGATTTCTGACTTCTGAGTCTGACTTTGATGTGTAGTTATCCTTGTTGATGTTCATAGAGCAGCTTGAATCTGTAAATTTGTATCTTTCATCATATTAGAAAAAGTGGGGGCGCCTGGGTGGCTCATTCATTAAGCATCTTCCTTCAGCTCAGGTCATGATCCCAGGGTCCTGGGGTCGAGCCCCGCATCAGGCTCCCTGCTTGGTGGGAAGTCTGCTTCCCCCTCTCCAACTCCCCCTGCTTGTGTTCTCTCTCTCTCCCTCTCTCTGTCAAATAAATAAATAAAATCTTTAAAAAAAAATGAGAAAAAGTGTGGTCATTACTTCAAATAGTTTTCTCTCCACTTTTTCCTATTCTTTCTCCATACTGGATTCTAATTACATGCATGCTCTACCACTTGATATTATCTAACCAGTTCTTGAGACTCTCTCTCTCTCTTTTTTTTTGTCCTTAATTTTTCGTCCCTCTTCTCTGTGTGAGTTGGGTTAGGAATCCAGGAAATACTTGAGGAAAGTACACTTTCAATTACAAATGGGAAATAAGATGTATGCTGGAGGATGAATAGACATGTAAGTATAGCAACAAGGAAAATGGCGTGTAGACATATGAAGAGGGGATTTCTCAGCATATTTGTTGAATGTTCTAGTTTCCTAGAGATGATATTTATTGTAATTGAAAAAAAAAAAGAACTAACATGCAACTAATAGCATCAATTTTATAAAATATGATATGTAAGCCACAATTCTGTGTGCTCTGTGAGAGTGTAAATGATTTTTTTGACCACCAGAGAAATTAGGGGAAGAAATTCTGGTTTCCATCTTATGGAGATACCTACTAGTACAACATTTATTTGTGAGTTCTTTCCTCCTCCTACTCCTACTTGTTTACATTGAGATATACTTTTTCATGGGGAAGATAAAGAAGATAAAGTAGGGGATTCTAGTTTTGTTACTTAGAACAGAAAAATAAAAATAATATTGAAAGATTATAAGATTTTTTTATGGAAGTCAAAGATTTTGTTGTCTCAGGGTTTTATTTAAATGTAACTGCATAATTAGAAGATATGTAGTTGGTATTTCTTTATTTCATTATTTTTAAGTAATCCTCATAGTTTTTCTCCTATATGAAAAGTTTATAAATCATATTTTGTCATTATGGCTCTACTAATGTGTGTTTGGTTGAAGGCAGTGTATCAGGGCTTTAAAATATTTGAAGACAATATTTGAATAACTCTCTAACAGTACTCACATATAAGCATACATTCCACATAGGGTTAGCAAGAAGCACTCACATACACAAAGGCATGTATCTCAGGGGAAAATGTCTCATATAAATTTTTGAATTTTTTTGGTAAAAATATTAATTTTTAATTTAGTAGAGTAAATTGGTTCTAGCATATAAACAAATAAATCTGTCCTCAACCCCTAATTCATGAATGCTTAATTTAAACTTAAGAATTTCTAAATAAACTAATCAGAAACAGTTTTTCTCAAATCAAGCCAACCATCAAACTCCTTTGAAAAATACATTTTCCTCTCTGCTTTGAGAATAATTATTGATCTTTCATTTGTTGCTTTACTTGTGGGCAAATGAAAGCATATGAGGGGCAGGGAAGCCCATGAAACATGGCCATCTCATTGACATTAAAACCTGCAAGAAGGGTCGTGGAACTCTTGAGATGGTGCTCAGCCCTGGGTAGTAGATCTCTTTCCCATTCCCTGGAGTGCTGGCCTCTGAAGCTGGGTGTAGTGAAGTGGGGCCAACAAGAGAAGAATTTAGGTCCCCTGGGATTTTATGGGGAGTGTTTTGGCTTTCTTGAGTTCTCTCACAGCTTTAGCTCTTCTGACTTCTTATAGACCTGAAGTAGGGAGCAGGAGATATATGTTGTTGTGGGCAACACTAGGGCTGGCGTCTTGATGCTGATATCCTTGATGGTGGATATCCTTGTGAGTCTCCAGTCAGTGGTTCTCACCAGTCCCCTGGCTGTAGCTTGTGACTCTTGTTTGCTAAAACTTCAGGAAAGGAAGAGTGCTCAGATGTCGAGGTGTCCTATTTAACTCCCCTGGCTACTCAGGGGTAAGCAGGCCCCTTTCTTTGCACTCCAGGTCTCTCACTTTTTTATCTGTTCCAGCCTCCTTTTAACACTTCTTTCTCAACTCCTAGTCCTCAGATCCTCTCCTTCTTGCTCTACCTATGGAATCCCAGGAAGGAACCTAATATCAAATATTTATTTATTTATTTTTATTAGGGGGGAGGTGGTAGATCTATTTTAAGACTTAGATCTCATTGTGAAATAAAAATGTTTGCTACTAACCAAACCAAGTAAGAGGTATTTGGGGGGAGGAGGAGGCTTGTTTTGTCTATTTTGGCAGACTTTAGACTGTGTCTGTAATCTAAAAAGTTTAGTGTAAGTTGTAAATCCCTAAAATACGGTTTTCTGAGGTGCTGGAATTCCAGCTGAAGTGCTGGATGAGCTGAGTTGGTGATTAATTGGAATTTTCCTATGCAGAACAGAAAATCTCATTACAGCATTTCCTAATTAACAGTTTGTCTTATTCCTGTAATAGACTAGATACTCCTTGCTCAGAAGCTGCATCAATAGTTTGCTAAGGAAATTCAATCCCTTAATGCCATTTTCAAAGAATGTTTATTGATTAAGGCTGACTCACCATTCCAAAGAGTGCTAATTTGATAATAGGCTATCAAATTATATCAGTCTTCAAAATGTTCTTTCAGGTATTTGCAGTAATCTGTTAATCCTGCTCTTGTCTCCTGGAACTTCAGTCCTAGCTTAATCTTAGATATGGACATTCTTTCACCCATTCATTCATTCAGTCAAGTATTCAATATTTATTTGGTGTCAGCTTTACTAAGCTGAGTGAAATCCCAGAATTTCATAATTGTTGGCAACCTTAGTGGTCACCTAGTCAAAAGCAAGATAATTAGGATAACATACCCCATAATGTATGGAAAATGGTTTCCCTGCTCAAGAGAGGTGAGAAACCAAGAATAACTCTGTGTGCCAACTTCACAGACTAAGAGACTTTTATAGCCTCCAAGCGCCATGGAGATTCTGTTGTCGTTTAGTGCTTTTTGCTATTTGTGTTACAGTTAACAAGGTCAATCTTGCTGGAAAAAGAATAAGCAACCCAGGTGATCTCAGGAGCTGAGGGAAAGTGCCTTTTTCCTGCCTCTCCAAATTCACCCCACCCTTGCTTACTGATGTCTAGAATCTCGCTAATAGAAATCGAGGTCATTACGTATTTTAGGGATGTTTGAAAATCCAAATTACTCCAGAGAGATAGCATAGAGTCAAATCTAAAAAAGGTGTTAATAACTGAAATATTTCCCTTTTTAGAAAAGAGAGGGAGGAGAGGGGCTGGAGGGCACTAATATTTGGGTGAAAGTTTCTACTCAGAAGGGAAAAAGAAAATTTTCAATGCAGCCAGTTTTGTTCAAGAGCTACCAGCCTATTAAAATGAATTGTAGTTACACTTGTGTTAATATAGCTACATGCAGATTTTTACATGTTTAAAATCCCCAGAGCGTTGTTTATTAACATCGTGAACTAATATTCATAATATTTATATCAAGGGAGTGCTTTAGAAAATACAAACATCTTATCTTACACATACATGGTTTTGAATATTGAAAATACTCTTCAGTAGAAGTTTTTATTGTGTTTTTAAGTGCTTGTCTATATTACAATTTTAGGAACTATTGGAAGATAGTCTTCTTCTCCTTCAGTGTTTGTGAAACACAAGTGTTCTTCTCTGTAGCTTTCCTAGTCCCAGAAACAGAGTGCACGCACCCACATGCACGCACGCGCACACACACACACACACAATTAAGAAGCAATAATTCAGGATTTCTGAACATCTTAGGCTATTTTCTTTCAAAATAATAAAATGTATTACACGTCCTTTTTAATGAAGAGAAAGCAAACATTCTAGAAGATACAACATCTGCTGGAAATATAATCTAAATTGAAAACTTGTGCAGACATAAGGAACAAGGGAGAAAATATAGGGACAGGAAGTATGGCAAGATGTTAATGCTAAAAGCAGTTTTTAAAAACATCACGCATGATAGAAAGTGCATAGATGAAATTATTTTGAGCAAAAACCAAAACCAAACAAAAACCCTAATCTTATCTGAAGATTGACAGCAATGCTTATTTGCTCTGGGCATAATGAATCTTGTAATATATTCCCCCTGAGGTTTCAGGTCTTAAAAGATGGAAAGGCCATATGCACTGACCATCTGAGGATTTATACTTTCTTTCAGGAACAGAAACTCTTACCTAAATAATAAATCATTAATCCTTACAAGGGACTAAGAACTACTTCTTATTTCTTTTCAATATTAATCACTTAAGGGAAGTTTTGTGTTTTTGAGCTGATATAATACAGTCTCCTAAGTAATCAGTATCATGCAATCCTTTTGGTAAGAGAAGTTCTGTTTGGTATGGGTAAGAGAAAACTAATTGGTCAAGAGTTATGTTACCTAGTGGGGCGCCTGGGTGGCTCAGTCGTTAAGCTTCTGCCTTCGGCTCACATCATGATCCCAGGGTCCTGGGATGGAGCCCCACATCGGGCTCCCTGCTCCGCAGGAAGCCTGCTTCTCCCTCTCCCAGTCCCCCTGCTTGTGTTCCCTCACTCTCTGTGTCTCTCTCTGTCAAATAAATAAATAAAAATCTTTTTTAAAAAAAGTTATTTTACGTAGCAAGGGAGAGGTGTTTTGAAGATCAAGCAATATAAAAGTGTATTGAAAATTATAAAGCATATAAAGTACAAGGTGAATTATGTCTGATCAACTGTGCAAAAGTTCAGTGAGATACAGTATTGCCCACTCCTGCAAGTTTTGGGGGCCAGGGCTGTGGGTGGGTGTCCTAGTTTGTTCTGGTTACCAAAACAAGGTACCATAGACTGGGTGGCTTAAACGGCAAACATTTATATCTCACAGTTCTGGAGGCCGGAAGTGGGATCAGGGTGCTGACATGGTCAGTTTCTGGTGAGGACCCTCATCCTGGATATATCCTCACATGGCCTTCCACGGGATCTCTCTCTGTCTGAGAAGCTTCATCTCAGAGAGTGAGAGATCCTCCTCTATTTTTTTTTTTTTAAAGATTTTATTCATTTATTCATGAGAGACAGAGGGAGAAGCAGGCTCCCCAAGGAGCAGGGAGCCCAATGCAGGACTCAATCCTAGGATCCCGGGGTCATGACCTGAGCCGAAGGCAGATGCTTAACCATCTGAGCCACCCAGGTGTCCTCTCCTCCTCTTTTTATAAGGACACCAATCCCATCATGAAGTCCCCACCCTCATGACCTCATCTAACCTTAATTACCTCCCCACCTCCAAATACCATCACCTTGGGGATGGAATTTCAACATATAAATTTTTAAGGGAAATGTACATTCAGCCATAGTAGTGGGTAATGAGGCAACAACTGGTGTGGTGTAATTTCAAAAGTGCTGCAAGCTCTATCTGCTTCCTCAACAATGGAACCCACTGCTTCGGACTGAGATACTGGCTCTAGAAAGCTTCAGCTGAAAGACCTTCCCTACATGATAGGGTAACTAATTTATTTTATCAGATTAACCAACTTTCACCTACAAGAAAGCCAAGCTGTGAGGAAAGCAGACACAGGACAAATAATTTTTGAAGGTGAATATGTGAGGGCAGGATGGAAAGTTCCAGACATAGTTCTTTTCGGGCAGGACAAGCCCTCGTTAGTGTCACGGGCAGCATCATGGTGGGAGGTCTTGGTAATCGAGGAATAGCACCAGTACCAGGGCCCCGTGTCACTCGTAGGGAACAGAGGACAGCCGAGGGAGTGGGGAAAGAGAGGGACACACTCAAGGCATATGTTGCCTGTGAAGCAGTGTAGCTGCAGCCTAAGCCTATATGCCTGACCTCAGTTCATTAATCTCTGAGCGTGTCCATTCTCCTCATAAATGCACCTTTGTTTTCTGCACAGTGCACAAACATCACGACCCGTGTCTGAGAATGTTGGGAATTTTATGAGGTCCATAAAGTTTTAGCTGTGGTCTAGTCCACCAAGGCCAAAATAAATAAATAGAGAGAGTGTAAGGGTAACAGTAGTTTTTTAAAAAACCTGGTTAAAAGAAAGAAAAACTACTGAAGCTCTAGAATAACTTAGTCACAGTGGCTTTAGAGGGGATTTCTCCTTACCAACTAAGATTTCTTTAAAGTGCAAGCTGAAAAACCGAGGGCAAAGATGCAGCCAACAAATTCACTTTTCAGATTTCTCTGAGAATATTCTGTTCTGTGGAGTTAGGTTAAGAGGTTAAAATAATTGAAAACCAATTGGCTGTAAGCCTGAAGCTAACTGGGTAGAAGAAACAAAATGCCTAAACTTTTAAGAGTTGGGCTTTTGGGCAAATATTAATGATAGAATTAATGACAATTTATAATATAATAAACTTCTTAATGACTTTTTCTCTTCTCTATTTTCCTAAGGTTCAAAATCTGGATCATTCAAATTTCTTAAGCCAAAACCCTTGGTGTGCTATGATAATATCATTAGTTAAGATTACTCTAAAATACAATGTTTTGAATGCCTACTATGTGCCACACACTTTTCTAAGAACCTGAAATGCATTAACTAAATTACTTATCACTAAGTGAAGTAGATATTGGCATTTTCCATTTCAAAGATGAGAAAACTGAGACATAGATCAGTTGAGTGACTTGCCTTAGATTACACAGCCAGTAAGTTAAGAACATGGGATAGATACAGTATCCATTTAGCTCTCAGTTCTTAAGGTCATGAAAAATTTAAGGTCATGAATTTCTAGTTACTTTCCTGATGCAGTGTGTCTTTCACCGTCATCATTATTATCAATAACATTTTTGGGTGTTCTATATGTGTATTAGGAATGCAGTTAATTAGCAGTGGAAAAATCCAAATGGCGAGTAGAAAAAGCAAGATCCAGAACAGTAAGAGAATATGACACTCCCTATGTGAAATGTAATTATTCAGACATAAAATGCCATATAACATTTATACGATGTTGCATGTATGTAAGAGACATATTAGCCTCATGCGAATGGAGCTTCCTGGTCCATGGTGAGGGTGATGGGATGGGGTGGTGGTAAGAGTCTGGAAGCAATTTCTTGAAATGGGGACATCTGTTCATTCTGAGTGATATGACCATAACATTTTGTATTTTTTGCATTTTTAAAATTTCTAAAAATATGATAAAAAAAGATATTTATGGAAGACACTGATTCCTATGCTAAAGGTGCCTTCATTTTAGCTAGGAGTCAGGACATACAGATAAAGAGGAGACCAATAAGACAGGGTATAATTTAGGACTGTGGCATGTAAGGTTGGTGGGACTTCAGAGGACAGGTTGCTCAAGGTCAGTAGAATTGGAAAAAGCTTCTTGGAGGGGGGGAGATGTGGGCTGAGTGTTGAAGGTTTAACTTAGAGAAGTGGAGAGAAAGGAATCCCCGGGGGGCCTGTCCTGGGTTGGGATCTGCAGAAGCAGAGGAAGAATAGTTTGAAGTGCAGGGCATTGGTTAGAGGTCAGCACCTATAAAAAGAAGAGGGAAGAAGTGTACTGGGCAAAGGGAGAGCTCAAACAGTGATGCAAGCCTGACAATGTGGAGGCTGACCCAGTGGGGAGCCATGGAGGGAATAGTGTCCACCAGAGTTATCCCAGGGCAGAGTGATGTGGCTGGCCTTTTTTCTCCGACTCACCCCTGACAGAGGCTGCCTGGGAGAAGAGCAGGACCACAGACAGGGCAGCTCTGCAGCTGATGGATACTGCAGACCACTCTTCCCCGTGGTTGAAGGATCTTGGTGATACATCTCCATGTCCATCAAGATGTGAGTAATAATAGTACCTACCTCATAAGGACGTTATGAGGATTAAGTGAGTTATTATATGGAGGGGTCTTAGAAGAGCTTTTTCTGCTATTATTGTGTTTGTGGGTACATGAATGTGAGTACAATGCTCCTCAGCCATGGCTAGAATCTTGGAGAATGATTTCTGGAATGTAATGAACTAAAATGAGTGCTTCTACAGCTCATTTGTTCTCTATCATTGCAAATTGCCTTGCTTGGAGTCATGGGTTATTTTATGCATTGCTTTGTTAGACAGTCCAGATGGTTTTGACTTTGTTGTGTTCTGGACATTATGGGAGTTACAAAGCCTTCGAATCACCCCAGGCAGCCATGGTGTAAAACTTGGTCCGTTTTACTATTAGATGATAAAATATAAACAGAACAGAAGGAGCCAAGCAGAGCTAATGGAGGATGAGATTCAGGTTGGAGCCCCAAGGTTGACCAAATGTAAAAGAGAGCACAAAGACCACTGTGCCTGGAGTCCTAGATTCAGACTCTGGGAAGAACAAAGCCTTTTGTGGGGTAACCTTGATCTAGCAGCATGGGGTTTCAGGTACACTGAAGGCCCAGCCTAGCTCTCTTAGACTGCTGGCTTCTAAAATTCCAGACTCTGGTCTCAGTCCTCCCCTGGGCTTGTCTCAAATGTTATATGTTCCAGAAGCAAAGACCTTTGTCCTTTGAGATAGTCTTGGGTTGATTTTCAGATTGAATTGGGTAGCAAGGAGCTCATTTTAAGAGCAGAGGAGAAAATGTTTGCCTCCTGGGAAATAGTGATGGGCACCAGGAATATTTATTTAAAAAATGACTCTAGGGCCCAAAGTCTTGACTTCTGAGGAGCTCGCAGTCTGAAGTAAAAGAGAGCACAAACTCTAAGAAAAATATGTGTGTGTGTGTGTGTGTATACAAGTATATGTAGATACAGATATAGATATAACTATAAACTTACATGTGAACTCTGAGGGTTAGAAGTCTAGCTCATGGCTAGAAGAGCTATTGAACATGTTATTGGAAGTGGGATCTGGAGGGATGAGTCTGGGAAGAAATGAGCAAAGTAAACATTCTGTTTACTTTGTTTCCAACATACTTGTTGGAAAAGAGGAATCCTTTGGGAGAATATAAACTGTGATTTTGTGAGTTTCTTGCATATAGAAATCATGTGTCTTTGACTTTTGTAACCCTAAGACTTTGCATAGCACCTGGCACATAGTAGGTCTCAAAAATATTGGTTGAACTGAGGGCAGCCAGTCAGGCTGCCATATAGGGGGTAGGTTGGAATGGATGAGAACAAAAACAGGAGGGAAGATGTGGCTATGAGTAGAGTGGGCATGACAGGGGCAATGGGAATGGACAAAGAAAAGTCTCAGCCATGTTGTAGATCTCTGTTCTGCAATCAGGGTCTATAGACATATTCTTAGGGTCAGCAAGCTCTCAATAAAAATTTAAAAATTCTGCCTTTTTGATCATCTGGATGGACCACATTATAACTGAACCCTGCTGTGTGATTTAGGTGTTGTGTTTTCTTTGCGTTTGTGGTTGAATGTTGGCACCACATAATTACCAAAATGATAGCATTTAACTTTTAAATATGCTGGTAAGCATGTCTGGCTGCTCTTAGTTTGGCAACTTCTAATGTGAAAATCATAATAACCATTCCTCACTTACTGCTATTCAGTAGAAGTTTTGTTTATCCAGGATTCTAAACACTGGAAGTGCCCAAAGAACAAAATTGTCCTAAATGATTTTAAAATAATGGTAAAAAAAAAAAAAACCTCCATGGCAATAAAGAATGATTAGCTCTAGTGTGTTTGCTCTAGTGAATGGCCTTGAGAATTCAGAGGCCCAGGTAGCATGGGGCAAAAAGGATATGTGAATGGCCATAAATGGTCACTGTGGGATCATTGTGTTCTTCCTCCTTCCCTCCTTCCTTCTTTCTCTCTCTCCCCCTTGCTAATAAGATGGAGTTGTGGTGGTTCTGGGTTGTTCATGTTTTGGCAGGAAACAACTGTGCTAAAATGTTAAATTTAAAGTATTAAGTTGAACTTGGACAAATATGTTTTATGTATCCCATTTCTTAATCTAAATACTGGAAAGAAAGGACAAGAGGATGCATTCATGAAACACTGGGGTGGAGCAAGTGTTTCTCCATGCTTTTGGATTTAAGGCTCTAGAAATATAGGGAATCTTAATCAAGCTATATGTTTGGACATACCAAACCCCCTCCCCCAAAACAAAAAACAAAACAAAACAAAAAACCAAAAAACCATCCCAGACTATGAATCTCAAATTATTTTAATCCATTCCAAAGACAAAATTACTTGTTTGCAGTGAAATTTGCACTTAAAAGGAGCTTCCATAGGGCAAGATTTTGGTTTCTTAAATTGTTTAATATATTGACATGTTGATTTGGTACACAAGAAAGAGGAATGGTGCGGCAGAATAATGTACTGTTTAATTGTTGTGGCTAATGAGAAAAGAAAAAGGTAGGTTTAATATGTAGATGATGCAATTCTGCCAAATGATGTTGGAGTTCACTATATGGAGGAAATGTTCATAATTGTTAAAATAGAGGAAAGAGATTGCAGAATTGGGTCATCACATGGTAAACAGTAGCAGAGATGCTGGGCTCAAATGATGTCACCCTGTAACAAATATGGTCACATATGGTCAGTTGTGAATAGAGTTTGGTTTTGGCATATGACTAATATCTGGTTCTTCATTCAGTTGCTAATATAACTGAAATGTAATCCACCAGGGCAGATACTGTTGCCAGTTTGGTTTATTGCTGTGTCTCCAGCCCCTCTTACAGTGCCTGACACATGACGGACACTCAATAAAAACCTTTTGGAATGATTACATTTAAATGTTATTGGTTTTGTACTTTTGTTGTATTAATTTGTAGATTTGTTCTTGTTTCATGATTGACTGAGAACCTTATGCCAAGGAACTTAGAACCTAGTTCTGTGTTTTGCACGTTTAAATAAGATTAAAAATAGTTAAATTCAACACTGGGAGTCTTTTATTTTATAGGTTTCTATACCTTCCTCCAGTTCGTCCAACACTGTGATGGAGTAGGAGTCATCAAGTTACAAACTTTGTTTCGTGTATTACAGGAGAAGGGAAGTAGAAAGTGGAACAAAATGAAGAGAAAAGGAAAGAGATTAGAGATGAAAGTAAGATTATGAATCTCGAGGATTACCAGGAGAGGAACCATTACTGCTGCCACGTGTTGAATAATGGCCCCCCCAAAAAACATGTGCACCCAGAACCTGTGAATGTGACCTTTACTAATGTAATTACGGTAAGACTCTTGAGATGAGATCGTTCCGGATCAGAGTGGGCTGTAAGTCCAGTGAGGGTGTCCTTATCAGAGATGCAGAGACGAAGACGCACAGCCTCAGAGAGGAAGGCCACGTGCAGGAGGCAGGAATTCTAGTGACGCTTGTACCAGCCAAGAAACACCAGGGTTTGTGGGCAGCCACCAGGAGTGAAGAGAGAGGCATGGAACAGATTCTTGCTCCGAGCCTCCAGAAGGAACAACCCTGCTGACACTTTCATTTCAGACTCCTGGCTTCCAGAACTGTGGGAGAATAAATACCTGTTGTTTTAAGCCACCCAGTTTGTGGTAGTTTTTTTACAGGAGCCCTAGGAAACCGACACAACAGGGTGAGGTCAAGATAAAGAAAACACATCTTTAGAACTGATGAAACATTTAAAAAATATTTTAAATATTTTTTCTTATAGTTTTTTCCCCCCTAAAGTCCTGCTAATAATGTGTCTTTTAAATGGGCTACCATTTGAGAAAATGAGCAACTCAACTGAAAGATTTTTTTTTTAGATTTTTAAAAAAATGTATTTATGAGCGAGAGAGAGTGTGCATGAGCGGAGGGGGAGGGGGAGAGGGAGAGGGAGAAGCCCGACTCTGTGGCACTCCATCCCATGACCCTGAGATCATGACCTGAGCTGAAGGCAGATGCTTAATCGACTGAGCCACCCAGGCGTCCCTCAGCTGACTTTTAAAAACTATCTAAAAAACATTTAGGCATTTAGGGCTTTTTTTCTTTACTAGTGCCTTGGTTATTGTCGTATAGTCTTCCCTCTTTCGTAGTGAACACACATGTGCTTGTATGTGTGCATACACTCCAGTTTGACTTTTCATTGTTCCTCTCCCACCTAAGATAAAGAAAGGGCAAAAATAAGAGGAGACTGGCTTGCTAAGAAAGATACTCCAAATGATTGTTGCCAACGTCAAAAACCAATACCAGGCTCAGTACCTCAAGTCTCTCATTGACTAATGTTTTAATCTGTCTGGGCTTAATCATTGTCACATTTTCATGTGTTGACCTATAACCATTAATCTCCTTCTTCATGTAAGGAATACTTTTCAATGTGGCTGTCCAGAAGTTTAAGAGGAAAACTACTTTTTTTTAATAGTTTAAAAACCCAATTTAAAAATATTTCCATATATTCATCGAATACCTAAAATATCAAATAATCATTGAATAAGTGCCACAACCATGAGGTTTTATTCCTGGCAGGAAGATACATAAATTAGATCAGCATGGGCTCTGCTCTTGAGAAACCTGTGCATTCCTTTTCTGTCACAACAGCTAGAAAAGACACTTTATATTCTACATCCCAAATAAAGCCTTGGGTTTAGAAATGCTAGCGTTTTCATCTGCTTAAATCAGAGTGGGTTCTGAAGGGTGGGGAGGGAGTATTATTTTTCATTTCAACCTTTCAAAAGAATTAGCTTTCCAGAAGAACTTTTGTTCCTGTAATAAACCTAACTAGATCTACTTATGCACTCAAAAATAAATAAATAAATAAAATAAAAGAAGAAAAAGAAGAGAAAATATGGAAGAGCCAAGAATCTATCAGCTCCGTAAAAGTGGTGGACCAAGCTCTGGCTTTGAACTCTGGCACGATTTCTACAGAGTCAGAGGACTTTCAGAAAGGAGGAGGGTCTTATAAGGAAGCAACTCTGGTGCAAAAAGATCTAAGTCTGACTAGTGCTGCTAATGTTCTCTGCAGTCAGGGAAGAAATGGTTCATCTCTGCACTTCATTTCTTGGTTAGGATATTTTACAAAGCAAAACTGCTGTCTCCCCCTCCCAGGGGAGATGGGGCTTATCTCACCATGAGAATGCCCTCAGTGGAGTAGTTTGAATGATGGGTGTTCCTGAAAGTTGGGTGTAAGTTACCTTTAAAAATTGAAGGAAGCCTTTTTCCTCCTTGCTTTATTGAGATATGATTGACATATGACATTGTGTAAGTTCAAGATGTATAATGGGATGATTTAATATATGTATATTGTGAAGTGATTACCACAAGAAGGTTTGTTAATACACCCATCACCTCACACAGCTACCTTTTGTGTCTGTGTGTATGTGTGTGTGTGTGTGCACACGCACGTGGGTATGTGTGTGTGGTGAGAACATTTAAGATCTGCTCTTTTAGCAACTTTCAAGTATATATATATTAGAGTATTGTTAACTACCATGAACATGCTGTACATCACATCCCCAGAACTTATTCATCTTATAACTCTGATCAACATCTCCCCCATTTACCCCACACCCCAATCCCTGGCAACGACCATTCTATTCTCTATTTCTAAGCTTGGGTTTTTTTAATTCCATATACAAATGAAATCAGGTGGTATTTGTTTTCTCTGTCTGGCCCATTTCACTCAGCATCATGCCCTCAAGGTCATCCATGTTGTTGACAATGGCAGGATTTCCTTCTATTTATGGCTGAATAATATTCCACTGCAAAACTGAACTAGGTTTTGAATATATTGGCAAACTTGACTAACTTTTGTGTTATGTTCCCATACATTGGGTTTACCCACAGTGAAGCCCCCAGACCAGGGAGCAAAGAGACAGGGGTCCAAATAGTGGAGACACCAGATGCTGTGGAGACAGTTCCATGTGGGTACAAATTGGTCCTTCCTCACTTACTAGCACTGTGAACCTAGGGAAAAGATTGAACTTAGCTGACTGTCTATTTCCTCAGCCGGTAAATGAAGATAACTACAGAGAATTCAGAGGGTTGATACTAGTGGATTAAATGAGGTAACATGGGTCAAAAGCCTGGTGTGGTTCCTGGATCCAGGGAGGTCCTCTTCATGAAGACCAACAGCTAACTCTTCTCTCTCCATATGCTAACCAAGTGAGCATCCCCTAACCTTTCAGTAGTCCCATTTGTCTGTCTAGGTTCCTATGTCATGGTATGCTTAAATATTCCTTTATTTCTAGGTTAAGATTTGGTTTGGCTGTAAGTAATAGAGGCCCAAAATAGTGGCAGCTTAAACAAGGTTGGAATTTATTTCTCTGTTGTAGACATCTGGAGATAAACAGTGCAGATGGCTGTTCTGTTCATGACTCCTCAGGGACTGAGGGAAACTTCCTTTTGTTCCTCCATCATGTGTCTTTCTTTCCAAGTTACTTCATGATCCATGAAGGCTGCTTTAGCTCCAGCTATCATGTCTCCATTCTGGCTAACAGAAATGAAGGAGGAATAAAGGAAAAAATGGGCAAAGACCTTTCCCTACTTTCTTTTCACAAAACATAAAAAGACTTTCATCTTACTACTCATTGTCCAGAACTTAGGCACATGATCACTCCTAGCTACAAGAAAGGTTGGGGTATGTCCAGCTTACAAAGTCAGTTTCTAATACTCTGGAGATTGAGAGATTGTGAAAAGGCCCATCTTCAATAAAAGAACAGAAAAGAATATGGCCAATAGACAGAAGAAGTCTGAACTGAGAAATAGAGTGAGAGAATGAGCTTTGATGCCATATCTTGAGTCCTTTGGGGTCCTTGAGGCCAACTCTACCCTGACTATGTCAGTTTTAGATCTAAAATAAGTCTTTCTTCTGCTTAAACTTGAGGTGGGTTTCTGTCATTGCAACTGAGAGATGTGTGACAAATATATGTCTCTCCTTCAAAATCCATGAGAAGCAGTGTTCATAGACCTGGCTGTGATTCTGAGCTGTCAAAGTACTTTGGTTTTAAAACTAAGATTAAAAAAGATATAAAATTAAATCATTGTATATGTACTAAAAAAATTAGCATTTTATAATGTCAGCATAACAGAGGTTGGAAGCATGGAGTATGGATTTGGAGTGCCCAAATCTGGGTCCTTCACTTAGCATATGATTTTTGCAAGTCTCAGAGAGATACTAATAAACTTACCTCACAGAAGTATTAATTAATCTGTCAGTCTCAGAGAGATACTAATAAACTTACCTCACAGAAGTATTCTGAGGTTCAGTAAAAGAGTTAATATTGGTAAAGCACCTAAAACAATGCTTAGCCCATAGTAGGTACTTCCTAGGTGTATGTAGTGCTATTCTGGATCCTTTTATAAATCAATAAGATTTTTTTCTTTTGCGTTTCAGGTACAGATGTTTGAGTTAATTTGACTCCTCTGTTCATGGAAAAGTTAATAAACATTTTGTAAAGCAACTACTCTACAGTTCACCACACGGTTGTAGACTAAGATTGCTTCAAACAAGGTAAATCTACACAGAATTAAAATACGGCAGTTTCTCTCATAGTTATTTGCTATAGAACTCTCCACATAAATCCAGTACTAGCATGGGATATAGCTTTTGCCGACTGCCTACTCTATCACTGCTATTACCTTGTCTTTCAGTAATATTTTCTGGAGACTATTATTTGAAAAGTTGGGGCTCGGAAGTGTTAATTATGTACCATACCTGGTACCTTAACCAGAGCAGGCCTGTTGCCTTAGATTCATGAAGACAGCTGACTCTGGGGACAGTCAGCAGAGCTTCAGAAATCAAGAAGTATCAGGATTCCAAATGAGTGAAAGAGCTAGACCCTAGCGAGCAGGTATTAAGAATTAGGTTACATTAATGAAATCTAACTGAACAACGGACACTTTCTGAATTCCTTGGAGGATGATGTTGACTGTGGCTATGTCCTAGAATTAAACATGATCTGGAAAAGTTTTGTGAAGGAACACCAGCTCTTGGTTACATATGTGTAAAGTTCTTGGTACTCTCCAAGGGAAAGGTAGAACAGAAATGCATATTTAGATGTTAATGCTTTTGCAGACCTTCACCTAAACATCCAAAAGAACAGTCTCTCGCCTCTAGGCCAGGCTGATACCTGCCTTATCATGAGGAAAGGATTGCCTTGGCCCACAAGACTTTTTTTTTTTTATTATGTTATGTTAATCACCATACATTACATCATTAGTTTTTGATGTAGTGTTCCATGATTCATTGTTTGTGTATAACACCCAGTGCTCCATTCAGTATGTGCCCTCTTTAATAGCCATCACCAGGCTAACCCATCCCCCCCACCCCCCTCCCCTCTAGAACCCTCAGTTTGTTTCTCAGAGTCCATAGTCTCTCATGGTTCGTGTCCCCCTCCAATTTCCCCCCCCTCATTTTTCCCTTCCTGCTATCTTATTTATTTATTTTTTTTAACATATAATGTATTATTTGTTTCAGAGGTACAGGTCTGTGATTCAACAGTCTTACACAATTCACAGTGCTCACCATAGCACATACCCTCCCCAATGTCTATCACCCAGCCACCCCATCGCTCCCACCCCCCACCACTCCAGCAACCCTCAGTTTGTTTCCTGAGATTAAGAATTCCTCATATCGGGGCGCCTGGGTGGCTCAGTTGTTGGGCGTCTGCCTTTTGGCTCGGGTTGTGATCCCGGGGTCCTGGGATCAAGCCCCGCATGGGGCTCCCTGCTCCGTGGGAAGCCTGCTTCTCCTTCTCCCACTCCCCCTGCTTGTGTTCCCTCCCTCGCTGTGTCTCTCTCAAATAAATAAATAAAATCTTAAAAAAAAAAAAAGAATTCCTCATATCAGTGAGATCATATGATACATGTCTTTCTCTGATTGACTTATTTCGCTCAGCATAATACCCTCCAGTTCCATCCACGTCGTTGCAAATGGCAAGAGTTCATTCCTTTTGATGGCTGCATAATATTCCATTGTGTATATATACCACATCTTCTTTATCCATTCATCTGTTGATGGACATCTTGGCTCTCTTGCAACTTTCCAAGGCGGGTTGTTTTCAGCTACAAGAGACGTTTCAATGGTTCTGACCCTATATAGATAGATGCTTTCTTCCAAAGCCAAATCACAGAATGCTCGAGCCTGAGGTGACTGCAGGGATCCTCCTCACCTCGGCTTTATTTTATAGATCAGAGAACAGAGGCCCAGAAGGCAAGAACCTGTCCAAGGTGGTGCAGCCAACAGCAGGATCAGGTTGAGGATCTAGACTATGTCCTGAAAGATTGCCAATCATTGTTTTTCCTCCCAATCATTATTAATATGAAAGCAGAGAGACAGTTTTTCTCTGTGAATTGATTTGCATGTGATATGATAGCATTATTTGCAGGTTCCACTAAATCAGTAAATGGAAGGGACAGCTAACCAGGAATTTGAGCCAGCAGGGACAATTCAACAGTACAGCTCCAGGACAGACCTGCTCCTTTGGACCTGACCCTCCAATGCCAGCTATATAACTGACATGGCAGTCTGCCTTGTCACTACTGTGAGGAAATCTTTGCAAAGAATGGCTAACTGGGAATTGTTACGCTTGTCATCAGAACAGAGGGTAAGTATTTCATTAGGTAAACCCAGCCTTTTTCTAGTACCCTGCAGGGTACATAAAAGTCAGTGGTTGGTTACTCACTTGTGACAAATAGTTATAGGCAGGAAAATGCTATTTATACAGTTGGCATCAAGTCTAGATCATATTTCAACACCTAAATGTATTCTCAAAGCTAACAGTATGTTGCTCATGATTGCTGCAGAACTTATAGAGCTGCCAACTTTTAATCTTTAAAACTATTCCTATCATAAGCTTTTGGCTCTTGACCACAGTGCGAGCTGGGATCTTGTTACCGGCTGGTATGCTAAAGGAAATGCAGTTGAGGTGAAAGAGAAGGTGCAAGAAAATAATTGTGATCTGAATCTTATCTTGTTCAGAACTTGAGTAAACATTCATGAGGAAAGTAGAAGTGCTCTGATAATAGTTATTATTGGAACTGGCTTTTAAAAGGTAAAGGCTTGATTCTTAAATGCTTCTAAACTATGTTTCCTTATTTTTCTACATATCCATGAGTATTCTTTGATTTCTTTCCATCCTTGTCTCCTTTTCTCTTTTCTTTAGTCCTTCCAAATTTCCTTTTACAGTCTCTAGGTTGGAACTGAGGGTAGGGCCAAACGCTCCCAGGGCTTCCAACCCTGAGGCGCTGTAGTATCAGTTCTGCTGCCCGAGCGGGTTTCCCACTTCCCTGGATGGCCCATCTCTGCTGCTCTAGGAGACATGAGGCATGTGGTGTGGTTGTGGGAAGCAGTTCCTGAATCCTATCCTGGAACCATGGAGGCGGGGGTGGGGGGTGGGGACGGGGTGGGGGCGGGAGTCCTACTGAGACCACCAGCAGTGGCTTTGGCAGGTGCTTGTGGACAAGAAAGACCGCATGGTCTAGTGGGTGGAAAGAACACTGTGCTCAGGACAAGGTCAACCAGGTTCTGGTCCTCCTTTCTGTGTGGTCCTGGGAAGATCATTTAATTTCTCTGAGCATCTTTTTCCTTATCTATTAAGTGACAAGGTTGGACCATGCAATCTCTAATTCCTTTCCAGTTCCAATGTTCATGATTCAGGAGACTAAATTTGATCCAAGGCATATCCAACTTCATTTAATAAGACTCATGTTGTGATGGGATTCTTCTCTACATTCTCAAAAGAAAATAAAAATAGATCTTTATTTTGGAGTTACAGTATTAAATGTGACTGCTTTTGGTGTAATTCCAGCATCAGGGAGTTTGCTAAGCATTAATGGAGGAGCAGAATGAGCTCAGGGCCTAATCTGACTTTTCATTTTAAATTGGAGAGGATTGGTTCATCTTTGAAGCACTTATGTTCCCTGAACGGATCAGGTAACAACAAAGTACTGTCAGAATTCCATGGAAATCAGTTATTCCCACAGCAGGTAGTGTTGCACAATTCTCCAGAGAGTGTCACTATGGTAACCACAGGGACCCCTGCCCCAAATGTCCCCCTGTTCATCTAGTGGACAGAGCTACAATCACCCCACTCTCTATACTTCAATGAATACATTCACATCAATGGAAATTGTTGGAGAAAACAAAACTTGTGGTTAAATACTAGGGATTAAAAAGAAAGACAAAACTAAATGAGAGCTCTCATTTATGAAATGTCAAAATAAAAAAGAAAATCAATGCCCTCCAGCAATCTGATTCATATGATCCTCTAAACCAGAGGCTCTCAGCCTTGGTGTGGGTACCCACTGGTGAGTCTCTATCCATTTGGGATTTGTATGTGAGGTTGTATTAAGTGTAATAGTTTAAAGTAATCCATTTACAAAATTTCACATAAAAAATGAAAACAGATTCAAGGTTATTCCTTTAATATTTATTTCTCTCTCACTGCATTCCAGTGTTTTTAAAAGTCAAGGGTGAAAGGGATTGGATTAAAATTAGGGTACAGGGATCTGTGTGTTATTCTGGGAGTGTCGATGAGACTGGGTCTTGCATATGAACTTATCTGACCTGGCAGGAAAAAAAGTTGAAAATCTGTCGAGCTAAAAGACTGTGTGTGACACATTCTCACATCAACCTACATTAAGCAATCACCGGGGATTTGCCAAGAATGAAAATTTATAAATATATAATTTTTTTCTCACTGGGATTATTGCACACACACACATGCACTCACACAATTTTCTTTATTATGTAACATACACATGTTGTTACAAATAAGATGAGCATATTTAGATAAATATAGAAGTAAACTGTACTCCCAAATGCAGTAATTGTAACCTATCTCAAAGAGTTATTGTGATAATTAAATGAGTGGTTGTAAATATAAAGCAGTGACAAAGCCTGGCCCAGAGTAAGCCTGAATGTGAGTGTTAGCTGTGATCAGTATCATAGACTTTGGCAGATATCCTTTTGATTTCCCCTCCCAACTGTTTCTCCTTTAGTATTTCCTAACTCAGCAAATGGCAGTCTCGTTTTTTAAAAATGTATTCAGGCCAAAAACTTCAGTGCTGTCTCTCTCACTCTTCCTTCTACCTCATGCCAAATCCAATATAACAGATAAATCTGGTGATTCTACCTTTAATATATATCCAGAATTTAACCACTTCTCACCAACTCCATGACTGCCACCCTTATTCAAGTCATTGGCATCTTCTGCCTAAACTGCTTCAGTGACCTTTGAACTGGTCTTTCTGCTTCCACTCTTGTCTCCTTACAGACTTTCCCCACAGCAGCCAAAATCCTCTGTCACTTTCCTGCTCAAAACCCTCCAATGGTTTCCAAAAGACACTGACCCTTGCTAAGCTCACCTTGCCTCCCACTAGCTCCCAGCCATGGGTCATCTTGCTATGCCTTAGATGTGTCTACCATGCTTTACTCCCAGCACTTGAACTTGGTATCACCCAGGAAGAGCTTTGCTCTCTCTCTTATTACAGAATTCTATGCAAATGTCATCTCTCAGAGAATTCTTCTCTGATCACCCTATTTAAAATAGTCCTCTCCTGTGATATGATGAGCGCTGGGTGTTATACGCAACTGATGAATTATTGAACTCTACATCTGAAACAAATCATGAACTATATGCTGGCTAATTGAATTTAAATGAAAAAAAAAATAGTCCCCTCCTCTACACTTTAATTCTTTACCCTACCTTATTTTTATTCATAGCACTTATCCCTTTCTGACATTATATTTATATTTGTTTATTTATTGACCCTTTCTCCACCCTTCTAGATTGTAAATTGTGTAAGAGTGGGATGTTTTGTTCACTGGTGTCTCCCCAGTGCTTGGAATAGTGCCTGGAACAGTAAGAACATACAAGTGCTCTATGTGTGTTTGGTGAATGGGTCAATGAATGGACATCCTCTGCATCCATATATATGTTATAAACTTTATCACACTGTACATTGTTTTGTGGGCCACTTTAGCATTCTATTTATTTTGTGTGATTTTTTTCTGTCAGTACATAGACCTCATGACCTTATTCTTATTGGTGGCGCACAATAGATCTTTGTATGGTGAATGGATGCACAATAATTAATCGAAACAATGTTTTATTAATGGACTTTCAGACTAATTTCAACCTTTTTTGAATTATAAAAATGACTGGCACAAACATCTTTAGGAACACCCTTAAGTATAACCACAGATAAGTTGTTGGAAATGAAGTATGACTTTGTGTTCATGTTGGGGGTTTTATTATAATACACAGCAGCAGAGTAGTTGTGCTGATTTTGATCCCACTATCAAAGTCGAGGCAACATTTATTGTAAGGCTTGTGTTTTATATATAGAAAGACTCTGGAGGCAGAGAGCAGGATTTCATTTACTGAAACTGAAGAGCACCCAAGAAAAGTGACATATACTCAGCAGCACATAAAATGTTTGGGTGGTGGTGAGAATGTGATGGAGACCATTTTGATTTGAAGCGTGAGTGCACTTCGGGATTACTGATTTGCAGAGCAGTGGCAGAGCCAGAAGCCAAGCAGCAGAGCAACAAGGCCTCTTCCAACCACTGGGCAAAAAGATGGTAAGATTCGGGGCACCTGGGTGGCGCAGTCGTTGAGCATCTGCCTTCGGCTCAGGTCATGATCCCAGGGTCCTGGGATCGAGCCCCGCATCCGGCTCCCTGCTCGGCGGGAAGCCTGCTTCTCCCTCTCCCACTCCCCCTGCTTGTGTTCCCTCTCTCACTGTGGCTCTCTCTGTCAAAGAAATAAATAAAATCTTTAAAAAAAAAAAAAAAGATGGTAAGACCCATCATGTTGGAAAGCCTGCGTTTCTGCCCTAACATGGGATGGCTGCACCAATGTGCATTTGGGTCAGGAGGAAATGGAGCTCCTTAGGAAATACTGCAGGGTTTCAAGGATTCCTGGAGCAAAGATGGTTGGACGATATTCCTGAAGGTAAGGATAGGCGGTTCAATCTTGCAACATGCCTTTCCCTGGGATATGTTGGCCCTCATATCCAATAGTTTCCCTTCTGATGTTAAAACGAGAGATGCCCATGCTAAGAGCGAATGATTTAAAGAAGCATGCACTTCTGTAGTATGGTATCTGTTGGTCTTTAATGGACATCCGACAGGAGTGGGAATGGAGGTGGGTTACCCTGCCTCAGGAGGCTGGCTCCAGGGAAGTCTAGCAGGCACCTGGTATTGTGTGACAGATGCCTCCAAAATGTGTAACACCCAGGGTTGGTATCATAAGCGCTCTTCTACTCTTGCAACTTTCGGTAACTTTGTGTTCAGAGAGAAGAGCCTGAAAATGTGATATTCCAGAGGGCTGGGGTTAAGTTCTTCAGGAATTCCTGGGAGCCAGTGATCAGGAAAGCAAAAAAGGCATGGGGCAGCAGGTCCAGGAAAGCTGGACCTGTGTGGCCTCATGTGTGAACTTCCATGGAAATATTCCTGTTTCTTATCCTTGGATTCTTTTCTGGGGGACTGGAGTGTGATTTTTCCTGAGGTTGAGAGGGGCATTAGATGTGTATTTTCTGGGCTCCAGGATGCAGCCCTCTCAGACCCATGCACTTTGTACATGGGCTCAGAGACCACGCTGGTGCCTTCCCTCGCTTCTCCCTCCCTTCAGGCTCCCTTTCTCTTGAACTTGGCACCTGTGGCAGAGAATTTAGATAGGCCACCGACCTGCAAGGATCAGACACACTTCTCTGGATATTCTTGCACCATCTCTCTAGCTCTGTAAAGTGTCTGTGAGTAATAAGGATAGCCAACTCTGGATTTTTTTGTTCAAGAGCAGAACATAAATTCTGCGAATGTTAGCACCACTGTAAAGTTCTTAGAGAACAAGAGGATCTTTTGAAAATATTTTGTATTCTACCCTGCTCTCTGTGCATGCTCTACAGCACTTTACAACAAGCACTTTCCCTCTGAGAATAATTTTAAATTTATTATTGTGAAAGCCCTGAAGATAGGCTCTGTAACTCTGACTCTCTCGCAGACATGTGGAATCAGCAAAGATAAGCCTGGAGAATGAACGCACTTCTC
Source organism: Mirounga leonina (assembly GCF_011800145.1). NCBI lineage: Eukaryota > Metazoa > Chordata > Mammalia > Carnivora > Phocidae > Mirounga > Mirounga leonina. The sequence continues at coordinate 31,877,909 of NW_023270454.1, read as the reverse complement.
CAAGATTCTTTGAAGAGCTCCTCTCTACCTCCCAGGCCTTCTCCCAGGGGGCTGGTTTCCATGTATTATCCTCTCAATCTCCAGCAGGTCCAATGTCACGTGTTGGAGAGTTTGGTCATTCTGTGTTTTCCAAATGCCGCCACCCTGGGAGCCAGAGTGGAGCAGGAGATATGCTTTAGCTCCGTAACCCCTGCTTCCTGGACCTGCAGAATGGAAACTGGGTTCTCCATGACTCAGGCTAAGAGGAGGGACTGGGGGCACTGCTGTTCCCCCTCGGGGCATCTGATTTTTATCTCCTTGATTTCACAGTTTGTTAATGGCATTTTCAAAAGTCCCGTGGGCTCAAAATTATTTCCACAATTTCATTTGCTTTTGCATTAAAGGTTTGATTTTTCTATTTTTAAAGACTGAAATAGTTACTGTCCTGTAATTTAAAGTGTGTGACATTTCGGTATGAAAGCCTATGTCCTAGAGCTGTAAACGGACTCGTTGGGTCACTTGAAGGAGAGCTGAATGGTTCCTCTTGTTTTGATGGAGGGCCCTGTCCTTGCAGGAACTGTATCCAGACAGCCCTTGTGTAGGTCACATGCCTGGCAGGTAGAGGGAGGAGGCATCTGGGGGCTTAGTTCTGTTGGAAATTCACCTGGGCTGATAAACCAAGTGATCCTTCTCCAGGGCCTTGCCTGCTTTAGACAGGGGACTTTGGCTGAGCATTTCCTCTGTGCTGGGCATAGTATGCTTGGTGCTGGAGGTACAGAGAGAAGACAGTCTCTGTTTGCCAAAGGTTCAGAGAGTGGGAAGTTATACTGGAGGCTGGAGCCATATCACGATTCTGCCACTTAACCATTTTTATGACTTGGTTAAGCCAGTTGACTTTGCCAAGACTCCCTTTTCTCATCTGGAAAATGGCTTTACCTATCTCACGAAGTTGTGACGATAATCTGTCCACGGACAGCCTGGGGCTCACACTTAGAAATCGAAACAAATACCTGCAGTCAAGGTCTTCATCCTCAAGGGACTTAGTGTCTTACCTGGAAATCACTTCCCCAATTCCTGAGGGGTGTGGTGAGGATCAGTCACGATGATCTCAGACAATTTTCTACAATGGTACTAGCATGCAGGAGGTGCCGAATAAGTATTCATTGTTTTTCCCTTCAAAGCCTTCCTGTGGCCCAGGGAGATTAGGGCAGTGTTTTGTTGGAACCTCAAGTGCCCTCCACCATTTTATGTTGTAATTGCATATTCATTTTCAACACTTTAAACCTGGGGGTTTCCAATAAAATTCTGAATTCCTGCTTCTTTCCTTTAAATAGGTTTGCCAAAAGTAATAGGTGTCCATAATTTTAAATGGTAAAATAGTAGCATAAGATTTAAAACAAAGTATCATTCCCTGGCCTTCCCATCACAAGTCATACTCCCCAGAGGCGGCTGCTTCCATTTCTTTTAACTTTATTCCTTACCATTTAGCATCTATATTTCTAAATAATATAACAATACTGCTACTTCTCACCATTATTGACTTTTCTTGTGAAAGATGGAAGTTGATCCCTCTTTCACACACATACTTCTCTCCAGCCCCCATCCTTCCAGGGCAGTTAAATCATCATTATTTGTTAAATTATTACCCAGTGTTTGCATTTTTAGGACAATGTAAATATCACTCACACCTCTCTCTGATTACATTTCCTTTCTTGTTTTTCCTAGAGTTCAAATTGTCTTTTTAAAAAAGTCTGCTTAGTCTTATATCCCTACACTAATTAGTTTCCACATTCTCCAGGGAAACATGACTTCAGGATTGGTTCCGTTTTTTTTTTTTTTTTCCTTTCTTAGAGATGTTGTTTCTGGAATATTTAATTTTCCTGCTCCAATCTGAACTTGAAGACTTTCAAGGCCTGTGGGATAGCTGCTGACTTGGGTATTCCGTTTATTGTTATTCAAGGAATTCTCGTCACATATTCCTCATTTTCTGGATGTCTGGCATTCTTTTATCTCTGTTTATTCTCTTCTTTCTATGGAACACACTCTCCAGTAGCTTTCTAACATAGGGGACATAGAAAGTAAACTTTTTGAGATCTTGTAGGTCAGAAAACTTTTACTGTATACTTATCAACTTATAGTTTGGCTGCATATGAAATTCTAGATTAAAACTATTTTTAAAATTTAGCATATTGATAGTATTGCTCTAGCATCTTCTGGATTTCAGAGTGCTTTTAAAATCCAATGCATGCTGATTCCTGGCCCTTGGTATTTGCCCTATGTTTCCTGTCCGGGATTTCTTAGGATCTTTTTCTTTATTCCCAATATTCAGAAATTTCACAGTGGTTTGCTTTGGTGTGGTTTGTTTTTCATTTATTGTCCTGAGCACCTGGTGGGCTATTTCAACTTGGAAACTCATGGCCTTTAGTTCTGGGAAAGTTTCCTATATTATCTGATTTTTTACTTCCGTCTGTTTACTTGGTGTTCTTTCCGCAACTTCTATTAGTCAGAGGTCAGACCTTCTGAATTGATCTACTTTTAAAAATCGTTTTTCTTATTTTCGTGGGTTTTTGTTGTTGTTGTTGTTCTACTTAAGATTTTCTCAACTTTACCTTCTTTTTTCCTATTAATTTTTTATTTTGCATTTATATTTTTAATTCTCACAAGGTCTTTCTTGTTCTCTGAAAATTTCCTTCTTTTCTTTTAGAAATACATTCTCTTCTTGTTATTTCTATTCATGAAGGCAATATTTTCTTTTATCTGCAGATTCTGTCTCGGCTTGGTCTCTGCTTCATTTTTTTTGTTTAACGTGAGTCTCTGCATTTCATGTCTCTGATGGCCACTGGCTGACTGTGCTGCTATAGGAGTGAAGTAGGGTTCAAGCTAGAGGTGTACCTAGCATATTTACACTTGGGTCAGATCAATTCATACATTGATCATACATGGATTGTCATACATGGATAGCCAAAATTATTTTCAGCAATAATGACAGAAATCTGTCATAATAATTATTTTCATGATTATTCAGTTGAAAACAATTAACAATAAAAAGAATGAATTTTAATTTTTTTAAAATTTAAAAAATTTTTATTTTTTTTAAAAGATTTTATTTATTTATCTGAGAGAGAGAGGGAGAGAGAACAGAGGGAGAGTGAGAGGGAGAAGCAGGCTCCCCACTGAGCAGGGAGCCCAAAACAGGGCTAGATCCCAGGACCCTGGGATCATTACGTGAGCCAAAGGCAGATGCTTAACCAACTGAGCCACCCAGATGCCCCGAATGAATTTTAATTTTAAAGAAATTAATCAAATTAAGTATTTCATGCATATACTAAATTTTACAGTTACCAAACAAAACTCTTATTCTTCATACTTCTCTATGTCACTTTTTAAAATTTTAATATAAATGAAAACTCTGAGTGGTTACGTGGAATGGCAAAACTCAGTAATTCAGAGTTTTCTTCTGTCTCTACAATTTCTATGGTGTCACTGTTTACTTTTGAATCTACTGTTTAAGCACAGGAATATGTAGTGTTACAGGGATTGGACACAAACTGAGCTGAAGCCAACGTGGAGAATTTGAACCTTTGAATGTACTCTTGAAAGGAACATATACAGCTGAGTTTGTGTTAGTGGAAGAACTGACTCAATAATAGGGAGTTTTCCAAATTAATTCCAGGTAGAGAATTAAAATGTGCTAATTTGTAGTTTCTAGACATATTATTGCTATTCCACAGTAGCCAGAGCAATTGTTTGGAACTTAAATGTAGAAAGGAGTTTTTTGTGGGAAGAAGTATTTTATCACTAAGGTTGTTTAAAATTGCTGCACAATTGTGCATAAAAAATAAATAATAAAAAGCCAACCAACTTTAATGTGATTTAATTACTGGTTTTAAATTCTCTACAGGCAATCCCTTATTACACCCTGGGCTGACAGCTCCCAGCCTGGCCCTTGCTACCCAACTGGTGCAGGGGCCTGGGGTTTTACCTGGTGTTCCACAGAGGACAATTTCTTAGGCCTTTTCCCTAGGGCCAGTCAGTTCCTCCGATGTGTGTATGTATGGCTGCCAGCATTTTGGGAACTGGCTGAGAGAAGAGGGCCGGGTAATCATGTTTGATAGACTCACCTAATCCTGTCTTCCCTCCCACACTCTGTGAGTTCTGTTACCCAGCTTCTTTGGCTTAGTTTTTTCAAAAAATAAACTTTCTATCTGCTCCTACTATGGGAGCTACAGGCCATAGTCATCTGGAAGTATAGGAAGGAAGATCTGTATGCTCCCTAAATAGACTTTCAACCAATTTCCTCTGTTTTCAGCCTCAATCCTCCATTCTCTTTTCTTTGGAGTTCTGGTGCATAAATTCCTGGCCATCCCTAGAGTTCTGCAGCCCAAATCTTCGGGATTTTTGTTTGTTTGCTTGGCGTTCCCCATCATGGTCATTGAAGGTCCTCACTTTCTTTACTCTGCTAAGTCAGTTAGTATTAATCAATGTATTTTGCATCTTCTATAGTTGGCTGCCTCTCTTTTTCGGTATCATTTTCAGTCATGATCTCTTTATCTTTGTAGGTTTTTATCACTTAAAATTCCTTTTAGGGGCACTGTAGTATGGACCAGAGATCAATGCATTGTTCCATCTATTTTATTTAATTGTAAGTCTTCTTAGTAATTCTATTATTTTCACATAAAAGTAGACATTGACATTTTAGAGAACAGAATGTAAAACTTTAGTTTTTTCAGACATTTTAAATTCAAGTTGTGGCACCTACTCTGCTATCAAATCCCAAAGGGAATGTATTTGCTCTGCTATTAGGAGTAATTTAGAGGACAAGTTTGAGAAGCTGTTGTGAAGCAAGGCGATTTGGATAAATGCTTCAGGAATCTGGTCCTCGGTTGAGAAGGAATCCATGATATCCTTCAGCAGGTCATAAGCATTCATCCTCTAGTTTACCAATCAGAAACAGACATGCTTTGTAAAACATGTTTTCCACTAAGTATCACATGAAACCCAGGGTCACAAAATGACATAATCAAAGTAATAAAAGGATAGAAATAGCCTTCCAGCTAAATTCCTATCATCCCTGGTTTATATGAATCCTAAACCCAGTTTGTAGCTGACAGAGTTAAGAGCTAGCTCAACTGTGGGTACTCCCTAGAAATTTATTTGCTTTTCTTGTCCTATAAGTATGGACCCTAAGGAAGTATTTTTGTTTCATTTGTTTGCTTATTTTAATTGACAATAACCAGTATTATCAAGGACACAGGAAAACTAGAACCCTAACTTATTGGAATCTTTATTAGACCTGATTCTTGGTTGCAAACAACATAATTTACTGTGACTACTTCAAGCAAAAACAAAGGAATTTATTAAAGGATACTAAGTATCTCACAAATTACCTCTCTTGGACCATGTGAAATGCTTAGGAAATGCCCAGAGGAAGAAACAAGGGAACATTTATCAATCAGCTCCTATTCCCTATCAGTCAAGTTTTGCCCACAGGGTGTTAACCTTGCATTGTGGGACTGCACGTGTATGAATGCAGAGCCGGTTCCTATGAGTTCCCAGAAGAGCTCTGGGGAGGGGGATACCAAGAGAAAAGAGGAAGTCCATGCCAACTTGTTTTTGGGGGTAGATTTTGGGATTGGAGTTTGAGAATGAACTATATAAGGAGAAGCTTTGGGAAAGTTGGGAATATGACTGATCCTGAGAGGGAAAATAATAGGAAAAGAGACTTCCAGCAGCACCACAGTGGGTTATAAATCAATTCTCTTTGACATCCTTTAAGATATTCAAGAAAACATTGGAATTGCTTTTAATTACTTATAGATGTTGAAGCTATTTACTTGAATGCCATAGCTTGCAGAGACTGGACCATGTGGGGTTCTAGTTCATAAACAATTGTTAAAAGTACCAAGTGCTCTCTAGTTCATGAGAACCAACTTCTTCAGTAAGAATACCATGTCCATGTTCAGCCTTAGGGGATTTTTGATGTGAACTTTCTAATGGCTCTCAGGCAACTGAATTACATTACAAGCAGAATAGCTTTAAAAAGGTCTCTGGAGATTTGACTCAAGCTATATCATTTTGGTATAAGCTAAGCTGAAAGCCAACTTACTGAGCCTTTAAACAACTGGATACTTATTCCATTTTCCCTTCTCTGATAATTCAGGAAGCATCCTTGGGACACTGGATTCTTTGAGAAAGATCACACAAAAAAAGGAATATGTGAAAATTTAGCAAGATTTAGAAAGATTTGAAGAATTTAAAACTTATCTAATGGCATTTGGAGGCCTAGGTCTAAAGAGCTAACTTTTTTCTTTGATCATCACCAAGAGTATCATTTCTCAGAACTTGCCAGGAAGAGAACACATGGACTCAGTGATTCAGGGAACTGGAATCTCCCTTTCTCTTGGGGGAGCTGAAGAGTGTGTGCACACATAACAATAAGGGGAGAACTAGGCACACAGACTAATTTGTGGGATCAGAAATATATCCAAGTTCAGAGCAGGCAAGTCTGAAGGGATCAGGAAGGAACTGAAGGTCATAGCAGGTAATGGGCTGAGCTCAGTAAAGTCAGACCCAAACAGGAGTGACTGGACAGATCGGAAAAGTTGAAACAGAAAACATCTGGACCCCAAGAGGTTGTGTAATTCTAGGATGTGGCTTTGGCCCAGGGGAAACAATTCTAAGTGAGAAGTTTTGGAGTAATATGCTTATATTTATCACTTATTAGCTATATGATTTTGGGCAAATCATTTAATCTCTATGAGCCTCATAGTTTCATTACAAAATGGGAATAGTAAAGCTTACTTTCTTGTTAGGATTATTGTATGTGAAATGCCTGGTATGGTTCCTTATATGGGCTCAAATATTATATGATTATTTCTAAGACAGAAGTTCTTTTGCAGTGAAAAACCTTGTTCTTGTCTCCATGCACTCCTACCTAACCCAATGCTGCTTCACAGATAGATTAAAGCTACTACCACTTCTTCTTTCCCTGACCTCCTACCTCCCCACTCTTCACATACCTCTGACCCACTCTGCTAAACTCAAATTAAACATTTGGAAGCCAACGAAGACATCTGTATAGATGTAGTTGAACTTCAATGTCCTTACTGGCCTTGACTGTGTGACCAGAACAGGGAATAACCTCAAAATCATGCCTTATGAAGCACAATTGAGAGAACCAGAGAAATTTAACTTGGAGCAGAAATGATAAAATCATGGAAAGTATAATAGCTCACGCATTATTTGGTTCAATTTGGATCTATTTTGGGGAAATAATGGTGTCTTTATGGTGGCCACTTGTAGAGGATTTGAAGAGGAGATCTTCATGTTGAGGAAGGGTAAAACTCCAAGAATCTCCAAGGTCTTCTGACATTGAGTGTCTCTGGCTTCAGGAAGCCCATGCTGACCTATGTGGTGTATGTGGCATTGGTGGTGACAGTTTCTGTATGGACATATCCTGTTCAGGCTCCAGACATGGGCCATGCCATAAAGTTTGCCTCTTGGCATGTAGAGTTGGGGTTTCATAACCCTTGTTACGATAATTCTGTCAAAGCTCTCTCAATACATTTCCTTTCTATTCATCTCTCACCAGTTGGCAATTACACGCTACAGAAAGTGTACACAGAAGGGGCTTGTTTTGGTTACCATGTAGTTGGGTGGGAGGGAGCTATGGCTGGTGGCTGATTCTCTGGGGTGACTGGGCATGGGTTATGGGAATGGAGATGGAGTCCCTCATCAGTTTCCAGAGTGTTGCCTCGCTAGCACCCTGGAGCCTGTGAATAGTGTTTAAATCAATGGTCAAAGTGGAGAGGGCAGCTTAGTCCTCATTACTCCCCAGGACTAATTGACCTCTTCTGAAAAGGTGCATTCTTGATCTGGTGAGACTCTTCCTCATCCGGAAAGGCCAGTGAAGCAAAAAGATCTAATGTGAAAGGGTGGGGGTGAGGGGTCAAGGGTGGCATTGAAGGGAGAGAAAGGTGCAGAGCATTCACTAAATCATTTCCACCAGAATAGAGGAGAACAAAGGCATCACCATCCTGAGAGCATTTGTTAAGGACTCAAACAGATCAAGCGCTGTACAGAGTCTGGTGACCTTTTCCTGCCCTGCAGACTCTCAGTTTTGTCATTTTGATGAATCTCTACGTTGTGTTCACTGTGAGTATCTCTGATACCATGTAAGTGATTTAACATAAAAGGTCCTTTGAGAGAAATGCATAAAAACTGGAGTCAAGCTCAATGCTACTCTAAAGCATGCCATTTATTTTTATATGTTCCCCTCATCTGTCTTAGTTATTACACTTGAGATGAGCATAGCATAGCATAGCATATAGAGTTGTTGAATCACTATGTTGTATACCTGAAACTAATGTAATGTTGTGTGTCAACTATACTCAAATAAAAAATAAAAATAAACCATCAAACAAGTTGTAATTAAGAAAGAAGGAAGGAGGGAAGGAAGAAAGGAAGGAAGGAAGGAAGGAAGGAAGGAAGGAAGGAAGGAAAGAAAGAAAGAAAGAAAGAAAGAAAGAAAGAAAGAAAGAAAGAAAGAAAGAAAAGAAGATAAAATTAAATTGCAAGAAACAAAAAACAAAAATGAAGTTTGATTCCTTTTTGAGTCTTCTATTGGTGATATAAAGCTCAGAAATTCATGCTACCACCCCCTAAGAGCCAAAACATTTATTCAGTGTGTAAGAATCAAACCTCAGAGGAGTCATGTTGAATATTCACTTTGATGCCTCCTACAGAGTATATATAAAAAATATAGAATACTATCAGATCACCTATTTCCAAATAAAATCAATCATGTTGCTATCCATTGTCAACCTTGTACTTTTGTCAGCCTGATAATAATACCAAAGTGAATCAGAATAGAATTGATTTAAGAAGGATTTAGACTCTCTTAGTCTGCAATTTGATATAAGTTTTACCTGCAGGCTGCTCACTAAACCTTACATCTCTAGCCGTACAACTTGTTCCCAAGTCTTCTCACCCTTTCTTCAGTGAGAACTTGTTCCTAAAAGTGTTCAAGAATCAAAGTTGGCACTCTACAATTGCACTGTCCAATTTGGTAGTCACTAGCTACTTGTGGTTATTTACATTTATGCTTTAAAAAATTAAATACAATTAAAATTTAGTTTCTTGGTCACACTAGTCACATTCAGATGCTCAGTAGCCATATATGGCTAGTGACTATCTTACTGGACATCACAAGTATGGAGCATTTCCATCACCACAGAAAATCCTTGTGGATAGCAATGATCTGTAATCTCATCTGTAGAAATGTGAATCTTCGAAATGCATCTCCTTAGCATGAGGAAAGCACACTCTCATCTAAATACCCAGACAAAGTGAAAATTTAATGGGCATATTGGCACTTCATTTCAATTTCTCTTTTGGAGAGTGGTAATCATTGAATAAGGACTGCTTCTCTCATGATCCTTTGTTATGGTAACCAGGATCTTGAACAAAAACCACTTTGGTCAGTAAAGAATTATACCTGCCCTTGTATAAATGGCATAGTCTTCTTGTTACTCAGAAGAAAATAGCCTATGACTGTGACATTTTATTTCCTTGCCTCATAATGGTCATTTGAAAGTCAACCTTCACTTCTCTTCAATTGCAAGGTTCTACCAAACAGACATGACAGTTTTTCCAACTCTAGAACTGCAAATAAGAGAACTGGAGGAAAGGCAAACAAGTCCGTGTCAGATCATATTAATTCCTTCTCAGATCTCTGGTAATGTTGAAAATCCACGTGGAATTGACTCTCCTGGCTTATTATGTGAAACCAGCATTACTCTAATGCCAAAAGTCAGAGGGAAATATTATAAGAAAACCACAGACCAATATCTCTCACAAATATAAAAACAAGAATCTTTTTAAAAATAATAAATTGAATCCAATAATATATAAAAATGATAATCCATCATGACCAAATGGGTTTCATCTCAGAAATGCAAGGTTGGTTTGATGTTTGAAAATTAATGTACCTCAACAACCTAGAAAAGAAGAAGCATGTGATAATCTTGATAGATACAGGAAAAGAATTTAATGAAATTCAGCATTTATTAATGATAAATAGTTTCAAAAAACCGGAAATAGAAAGGCACTTCCCAACTGGTAAAGAGCACCTGTAAAAAATCTATAGCTAACATGGTACTTAAAAATAAAAAACTGAATATTCTCACTCAAGATTGTCAAGGCAGGGATGCCTGCTCTCACCACTTGTATTCAGTCTTGTACTAGAGATTCTACTCAGTGCAACAAGTAAAGGAAATAAAAGGAATTCATTTTGGAAAGGAAACAATGAAATGCTTTATTCTTAGAGACATAATTGTTTACATATAAAGTCTCAAACAGTGTAGAAAAATATTATATCCAATAAATGAATTTAGCTAAGTTTTAGGATACAAAGCCATCATACTAAAATCAGTTTGCTTTTATACACTAGTAATGAATAATTAGAAATTGAAGGAAAAAAACAGTATAATTTATAAGAGCACTCCAAATGACATTAACAATAACATAAATCATGAAGTTAAATACTTTCAGGGAAAATTCCAACAAAATATGTACAAAAAGGCCTAAATAAATGCAGAAATATATATGGATTCATGAATTGGATGGCTTGGTATTGTCAAGATGTCAATTTTCTACCCAAATTAGTTTATAGATACAATATCATCTCAATAAAAATTTCAGCAAGTTTTTCCTAGAAATAGGTTGGTTCTAAAGTGTATGTGGAAAATAAAAAGGATGAGAAGCCAAGACAAAATGGAGGATTCAGGATACTTGAATTACTATAAAGATACAATAATCAAGACTAGTATAGACACATGGTTTAATGGAATTCAGTAGAGTCTAGAAATATATCTACATATATATGATTAATTGATTTTTGACAAAGAAACAAAGACAATTCATTGGGAAAGGATAGTCTCTAACAAATGATGCCAGGAAAATTGAGCAGCCATATGCAAGAAAAAACGAACCTTGATAATACCTCATATTATATAAAAAATTAACATCAAACACATCATAGAATTAATGTAAAACATAAAACTATAAAACCTCTAGACAAACATAAAGAAGAAAATCTTTGTGACTTTAAACTAGGCAAATATTTTTTAGATAGGATATAAAAAGCACAAACCATAAAAAGAAATACGGATAAATTGGACTTTATAGAAATTAAAACTTCTTATTAAAAGACATTACTAAGAAAATGGAAAGAAAAAGTTTGCAAGAAACATAATTGAAAGAGGACTGATATCCAGAATCTATGAAAAGACTCTCATCTGAAAAAGAAATCAATCCAATATAAAAAATGGGCAAAAGATGTAAACAGATGCTTTATTAAGAAAGAAATATGAAAGGCCAAATACGCACGTGAACAGATGATAAATATCACTAATCATTAGTAGAATACAAATTGAAAACTAAGGGGTACCATTTCACACCTATTAGAATGGCTCAAAAAAAAAAAAATACAATGCCAGGTACTGGCAAGGAAGCAGAGCAACTTGACAGGAATGCAGTATGTTACAGCTACTTTGAAAACAACTTATTAAGTTTTCTATAAAATTAAACACACTTACCATATGATCCAGCAATCCCATTCCTGGATATTTACCCAAGAGAAATGAAAAGATGTCTTCATGAAAGCCTGTATGTGAATGGATACACAAATTGTAGTAACATCCATACAATGGAATACTACTCAGCCATTCTGAGGAACAAGTTACTGATAAATGCAACTGCATGAATGAATCTCAAAAGCATTTTAAGTGTAAGAAGTAAGACACAAAAAGCTACATACTGTAGGATTCTGTTTATATGATATTCTGAAGAAAGGCACAAAGAAATTACCAGTGACTGTTAGGCATTGAAGGTGTTGGGAGGGGACTGAATACAAAAGGGCTTTAAGGGTAATGGAAATATTTGGTATCTTGATGGTGATGCTGGTTACATGATTGTAGACCACTGGCAAAATTCACAGAACTGTTTACCTAAAAAGGATAACGTTTACTATATGTAAATAGTACCTTAATGTGCAAACAAAAAGAGAGAAAGAAGAAAACTTCAACTTGTTCTAGATTCCCTCCCACATTTTTGGATGACACTTCAGTCTTGAGGGTTTGATCTTGCTTTGTCACCAAGGAAAATTCGGCTGGCCAGAGAATCTGTGGGTTGCCAATACACTATATGTGTTGCCAGCCTGGACAGCAAGTCTTTGCCTTTATCTTAGGTTGGCCAAGCTCTTTTAGTAGGACCTATTTCACTGAAACTGAAACTATCCCATTTTATAGCTGCTCTCTGATGGGCAGTTTCCATTCTGGAAAGCTTACTCAAAGATAAGCCAAATTTTGCCAGGTTTTGATGCAATTATGACTAGAGATATAAATACTGCAATGAAAGAATGCAGGAAATAAGTAAGGCACTTAAGTAAAATATTCGAATTTCTATGCAGTTCCCAGAACCAAATAGATGCTCTGCTAGTCACTGAGTTTTTATGCCTCCCTGGAGTACAAATGCTTCAATTCAGAACAGTGATGTCCTGTACTTCTCCACTGATCCAGTCAGCATTGTCCCACTCCCCATACTGTCCGTGGTCAGGTTTGCTTCCTCCTTCCTCCACCTGATGGTACTTTCCTTCAAAGGCAGAATCAATTTCATTCATTTCTGAAAGAAGGTGGTATAGTGGTTTCAATCTTAGGTTCTGGTACCAGAGTGCCAGATTTGATCTTGCTTACCACTTCCTAGCTGTGTCACTGGGCAAATGGCCCAACCTCCTGTGTAAAATGAGGATATCAATGGAATATTACTCAGCCATCATAAAGGATGAATACCCAACTTTTACACCAACATGGATAGGACTGGAGGAGATTATGCTAAGTGAAATAAGTCAAGCAGAGAAAGTCAATTATCATATGGTTTCACTTATTTGTGGAACATAAGGAATAGCATGGAGGACATTAGGAGAAGGAAGGGAAAAATGAAGAGGAGGAATTCAGAGGAGGAGATGAACCATGAGAGACTATGGGCTCTGAGAAACAAACTGAGGGATCTAGAGGGGAGAGGGATGTGGGGATGGGTTAGCCTGATGATGGGTATTAAGGAGGGCATGTACTGCATGGAGCACTGGGTGTTATACAAAAACAATGAATCGTGGATCACTACATCAAAAACTAATGATGTAATGTGTGGTGACTAACATAACATAATAAAATTAAATTAAATTAAAAAAAAATTAACAATGGATAAGAAAAAATAAAATAAAATGAGGATATTGACAGGACCTACCACACTTGTGGAGTTAACCTGTGAGGAATATATGACCTACTTCAGGTGAAGGGCTCAGAGATGTTTCTGGAGATGGTGCCATGTAACGCATGTTAGCTTTATGATTACTGCCAGCAGGTGTACTATGGAATCCAGATATATTCTCTTCCTAATGCATGTCTCCCTAGTGCAAACCCAGACCTATCCTGAAGTCACATTTTTTTCTCTGCACTGTGTTATAAAAGTCTCTATAGCTGGAAAAATAGATCACCCTTCAAAGCCTTTCCACAAAGATATGGAGATGTTTCATAATAAGACAAATCCAGCTTTTTGTGAACAGCTAAATATGGGTAATAGTCAACTTAATTGAAGTCCACTATAAATCCACTGTAAGCTACAGGAAACTCCCAGGCTCCTCATATTTTAATGCAGGGGGTCAGATTTCTGTTTGCCATCCCAGGCATGGCTCTCAGAGAGGCTGCCCAGACCTTTTCTGCTTTCTGGGCAGGATGGACATGGTGGGTGGGGAGAGGGGCTTCAGCATGAAGCCATGAGTAGTTAACAATCTAGTGTGTGTGTGTGTGTGTGTGTGTGTGTGTGTGTGTGTGTGTGTGAGAGAGAGAGAGAGAGAGAGAAAGAGAGAGAGAGAGAGGAAGAGAGAGGGTGGGAGGAAGAGAGTAAGGGAGGGAGAGGAGGAGAGGAAAGGTGAAGGTTTTTTTTTTTCTTTTTTTGGCAAAGTTGCTCTAGATTCTGTCAACATGACTTTCATGCTCCTCATGGTCACCCAACACCATTGCACAGAGATAGAGCAAAATGCAGTCAAATCCAGGTCACCATGCATGGTTCCCATAGATGCTTTTGCTTTTGAAGTTGATGGAAATTTAAGCTAAGAATCCTCCAGCCCACCCAGAACTGAAATCTAGTGTACTTGAGATTAAAAAGTTTGCTCCAAAATAAATGGTTATTTCTTTATCTTCTACTCTTCTTTCTTGCCCCCTCCTCCCCTAATCTCCTCTTGCCTTCCTGCTCTTCTCTCTTCTTCCTCATTTCCAGGAATGGAGAGAATTTTTAGTCTTATTTAATCAAAATAAGATAGCTTTGAAAGTTCTGCTTTGGTTGCTTTCATTTTGAGAAATGAAGTTTGGCATATATTCTTCCTTATTCAGTGCACTTCTAAAATGCAGATATCTAACGCTAAAGGACTTTGCATGATGGTATATATGCAGAGACACAGACATCATCATTGTGAAATAGCAGGTACCATGGAGAATAGAGCAATGAACCATTTCCTCATTTGGAAAGAAAATACCCAATAAACTCAAGCAAAGAGCCCAAAATAGCTCTACTTCACTTTTGAGCACTCTTGCATGGAGCTACTTACCCAGAGCCAGGACAAATTGGTGCCAGGTGCCTTGTAGAGATGCCAGTTTCATGGATTTTGCACTCTCTTTGTGGGAGGGTGAGTTAATAACACATACTTGTCTGGTGCATACTTGCATCTTATTTCTGAGCCTGTACCCAAATACAGCAGCCTTCATATGAATAAATAAATCACACTGAAAACTGGAAAAAAATCCAGGTGATATCAACGCTTGCTTCAACTGAAAAGTACTGATTAGTAAGTCCACTGTGCTTAGGGGTGATACTTCATTACAAAGAACATCAGACTTGCATTATTAAACTGGTGGTTTTCAAGCCTGTCATTATAGAATTCTATTTTCCAGATGAAATCTTACCTTGAACTTTAGTATGTAAGAGAGATAGAGCTGTCCTGGTTATACTGGGGGTGGGGGGCCAGGGCGCTGCACATTTGGCTTCTTCCTTGGCCCCCCACTAGAACTCCCTCCAACCCCTGTACCTCCACTGAACCATGGAGCTCCTCAGTGTGAAAAGTACTGACTAATATACAGGTTATTACTGAAGCCTGGATGATGAATCAAGATGCCAGTATCACAGAGCTGCTCCTGGCTCTCCTGGCTCCATGCTCTATGACACCTCGCAACCCAGCACCATTTGGACAACACACCCCATTTTTCCTCAATAAGAAGCAAATGTTTAAGCTATTGTGACCAAGCATGTAAAGCCATGGATAGAAATAATCTACTTAGAGCCAGCATAGCCCGCTAGGGCTTTCTCCTTTTCCTATAGATTCAGTATCTTGGGTTCTGAAAACAAAAATATTCTGTAACAGGAGATTTGGTTTGGTTCACATGTCTGTGCTTATAATAGGGGAACTTGGATAGTCAGTCTTGCTCTTCATGCCCCTTTCCTGCCTGCCTTCACCTGCCTGGCTTTGTGGAATGGTGGGTAAGCAGCATGGGGACATGCTCCAGCCACCAAGGACATGAAGCCTGCCCACCACACCCAGAGCCCTCAGCAGGAGCCTGGCCCACAGTTATCTTGTGTCTCAGAGAGTCAGCTTAGCTGACAAGGTGTACATGTGTGTAAGTAGCATGATTTTTCCCTCTAATTAAAAAATAACAGTTTATAAGGAACATTTATAAAATACAATAAGCATAAAGAGTCAAGGTACCACTAAGGGAAGCATTTTAAGGTATATATCCTTAGGCTTTTTTTCTTCCTTTCCTCCCTTCCTATATCCTCTCTTCTTTTCTATTTCACCAAAATAGGATTGCACTGTAACTCCCTTTATTACCTCCCGTATTGTGAACATCTATTTGTGATACATAATAATATATAATTGTTAATGGTTAAGAAATATTCCTTTGTGCCATAACTCATTTTTTTTGAAAGGTTGAACAGTTTATTATTTACATGTATAAAGAATGTGAAAATAGAAAGTAGGATGAGGCACAGTCAGGAAGATGATTCCAGCTCAGTCGGTGATGATGAGCTCGTCTACCCCACATTCTTCATAGCTCCTGTCTGGCAGGTAGCAGCGAATGATGATGGGGATCTTTCGGGCCTTGAGCTCTTTCATGGCAACGAGCAAGGGATCTGTCTCCCCCTCCAGCTCCACCATCACGGGGGCACACATTGCAATTTGGAGGGCACGGGTGCCAAGTACATGGGCTTGCTCATACTTGGTCATATATGGTGTGGTGATTCGCTTCTGGTTGGCTTGTGGATCCTCTCCAGAGGGGAGGATCTCAAGTTCTCCTGGCCCTCCTCCTCAGCATTCTCCAAGTCACCTAGCCCTTCATCCTCCTCCACTTCATCAAAGTCGTCACCATCAAAATGGTCCTTTGTCTGACATGACGCCTGCACCGACGCCACGTGGCTCTGAGCCTGAGACCTGCATGGACACCTGCAAACAGCGTGCCTGTGCCCATTTGACTAAATTTCTACTTTTTAACATGTTTTCTTCTTTCATAAAGAGCATATCTATTACTTTTTTCATTCATAAATCCTTGTATATTTCTCTAGAATGAATTTCTAGAGGTGGAGTTGATGGTTATACAAAGTGAAAATTTTAATAGTATCATCAAATTGCCTTCCAAAAGATTTCCCCAATTTTGTTCCAAAAACCACTGTAACAAGCGCACAATTCCCCAGACCTTCATCAACTGGCCAATTTAGGTTAGACATATAGTGCCAAGGACACTCGGGCTGGCCAAGGAGAAATATCAGCACGATGAAGCTGAGTGCAGCATATCCAGGGAATCAGATACTGCATTCAAATGGCATTTTAATTTTACTGAGCATTTCTTCAGATGTGCTATGTGTCAGTTTTCAAAAATTAACATAGCAAAAAAAATTCAAAGGAAGAGTGCTTGTTTGTTTTTGTCTATCCCCTGAAAGAATGTAAGGCAGGGCATGGACAGACCACAACCTAATTTGGCCCTGCATCCCTGGGAAAGGTTTGTTGATGCTGCAGAGCCTCTGTATCATCAGTGTGAAGTGCAGCATTCACTGTCCAGTGCAGAGGGTGCAGAAGATGGGGGTAGGGGGCAGAAGTGCAGCCCTTCTCTTCTTTTCTTCCAGAGGGCTGGGAAGTAAGGGGAGCAGAGGTTGGACTGCCTGCTGGCCTGCTGGCCTCCTCTTGTCCCTACTTGGTGGCCTGAGCTAAGGTTGGTGGACAGTAAGATGAGGGCAGCAGACTTCCTGTGTCCCTGCCTCTCCATCCTCAAAAGTTGTCCATCAAGGAATTGGAAAAAAGAAAGCCACATGGCACCATCCTACCCATCCCTGCCTTTCACAGCTCTGTCTTTACTGTCTCTCCTAGTCTTCTCTCAGCCTCTCCTCCCAACCTCGTGTGTGAGGGTTAAGTGAAGCAAAGAATGTGCGGTTTGTGGAGAAGGAGCTGAATCAGGTGTGCAATGGGGAGGTGGTCTGAGTGTGCCAAAGACCAAATGAGATTAGACTTGAGGATTCCAGGCCCCCTGATCTCAGCAGATCCCTTTGGACATCTCTGTTTGGGCAGGGCCCCAAAGAGAAGACAAGGTCTGAGTCGGGACTTAGAGAATGTTCCTCGGTCTCCTGAGCCCTAGATTTTCTATCCTCCAGCCACCTCCTGCCTTTACTTCCCTCTTCTGCAGACTTGATGGTTGCCCATGAGCTCGACCCCTCTCCACCATGACCCTCTCTTCTCTGACTCACCGTCCCTCAGACTCGCCAGCCTGGCCTTGGTCATGCCTGTTTTGTCCATATGCCCAGGTTGCCGACAGCAGCTGGAGCAAGCCACATAGCCCTGCACAGAGATGGGTGTCACTTCATGTAGGCGGCCTCGGATCACAGCTGGGCCCTTAGCACTCCCCAGCAGCCTTCTGTTGGCTATTATTTTCCACTCTCTACAGAAGGATTTCTAAACTTTCTCCACTGTCCTTAAACATTTGCCACTGATTGCACCACCCCACTGCCCAACTGACACACACTTCTGTAGTGAATGGCAACCAATCCCTTTTCCAACATTTCTCAAAGAGCTAAAGAGAGTCATCAAATAGGAAATCCATTATTTTGATGAATTTACCTAAAATGAAGTGGGGGAGAGAATGTGACAAAGACAAGAGGAAAACATACCAAAGGAGAGAGAGGTCCCCTCGGAGAGGAAGAAAGCCAAGTGTAAATCCTCTAGCTCCTCAGGCTTCCATTTTATCCCATCCTTACTTCAGGTCTTGCTTGTCTGTTACAGGGCAAGAGCTCCCAAGTAGACAGTGCAGAGTCCCCTTTCCCCATCACCGGGCAGTGACAAGATTCCACCTGGGTCCCCACAGGATTTATCTTTGTTATTTCTTAGCTGATCCATTTTAGACTCATGATGACTGTGGTCAGACTGAGTTTTCCACCGAGATTTAATTAAAATTTTTTTCTGGGCTGTGTTCCTTGGGGGCATGCTTAGATTCATGCTCACTGGATAAGTTTTTGGGGGGTTTTCAGCTCTACCAACATCTCTCAACTTTGGACATAGCACATAGCCACAGAAATGTGTAGGGAAAATCCAGTGCATGGTAAAGAGCCAGCATTTGACTCCTTAAACAGAAAGTCTTTATATGTAAAGGGACTTGCAGAGCAGAGGCCTTTTTCCTGCTCCTCAGGGGATGACCAGTTGCAAGAGTCAGCATTGGTGGAAGGCCCATCTTAACCTTCCTGAAAGGGGTAGTGGACCAGGCTAATGGGTATCGGCTGTGAGTTTGAGAGGTGCACATGCATTCACTTAAAGCAAGGTGGGACCCTGCCAATTTGTTCGGATTTACTGCCAGTTGGCAGTGAGACTGAATCCTCCCTGAGGAAAGCCAAAGAGAGTGGAAGGGCTGGCCTGGGGTTCTGGCCCGATGAGTGAGCAGTAGCTTTCATGTATGGAGTGTCTGAGCAAAAATGGGCCAGGACAGGCCTGGCCCCTCACAATTCACTCACTGATTTTCTGCCAGGGACTATAATTTTTTCCAAGGGAAAACTTTGCATTTGTTGTTGGTGTTTTTAAGGTGCGTGTGTGCGTGTTTGTTCCTGGCGCTAAGAGTACGTGTTCATCAAAAGGAACTGGCAAAAGCATTCTCCTTTTCTCACTTTGCGTGCTTGACTCTGTGACCTTGTGTTCTCCTGAAGCGCCTGCCACACGATCTCTTCAGTCTCCTTACTGTATGATTTCCCCTGAATGATTCCCATGGGCATTTTTATGTCAACAGCCTGGAATGTTTCTCTCCTTCCTGGGAAAAGCTCTTTTGGTCTTAGTGAACTCAGAGATGGAAGAATTTGTAAGAATCAGGGAACCTGCCTCAAATCACCTCCTATTATAACTTCCCACAAGGACTGGAGAGAAGGTTAGAACATTTCCCTCCAGGGGGTGCCTGGGTGGCTCAGTCAGTTAAGCATCTGACTCTTGATTTTGGCTCAGGTCATAATCTCAGGGCTGTCAGATCAAGCCCTGCCTTGAGCCCTGCGTCAGGCTCCATAGCAAGGAGTCTGCTTGACATTCTCTCTCCCTCTCCCTCGGGCCCTCCCTCCCCATGCGCTTTCTCTCTAAAATAAAGAATAAATAAATCTTTAAAAGAAAAAAAAAAGAACATCTCTCTCTCCCTTCAGTGTCCAAGGAGGGAGAGAGGCAGGTTACCTTTTCCTGCCGAAGCCACGTGGAGCCAGACAGAGCCGTAAGCACACCTGCTATAGTAGAGGGTCAAGTAAAAACATTACTGCTAAAAACTACCTTGGCACCTCCTACTTGTCTGCATTGCAAATATATCACTTGTCCTCATAAGCATCTGGCAAAGTAGGATTATCAGTCCTGCTCAGACAAGTCGGTCACTTTCCCAAAGCTACACATTTTAACGCGTGGCAGAGAGTATGGCAGTGAGTCTTGTTTTGAGATGAGTGGTATTATAAGGTTGTACCTGGCCACATGGGAGACAAATAGCCCCATGGAAACCCTGAAATATCCAGATCTAGCCAGTCCTTAAGTCTGATTTTGTCCAAAACAGAAGAGTTCTTGATCTGATCTGAGGTGGTGCCAGAAAGCTCTAACACTACATGTGTGAAGTTCCATCATTACAGTCATTCTTTCAGGTTTTCTTCCATTACAGTTAAAATATCTTTGGGTATCTAATCCTTTGGGCAGTCACTTATATCTCAATATAAATTAATTTATTGCATTTTATTCTATGTAAAAGCTAATTAAGGGCTGATTTTCTTTCCTTCATGCATTTATTCTTTTAATCAATATTAGCCAAGGACAAGATGCCTTGTAGGTTGAAAGAGGAATAAGACCTATACTCTGTCCTAAATGAGCTTCCAGTTTAGAAGGAACCTAATTCATCATAAGATAGCATACAGTAAGTTCTGTAAGAATAACACAAATAGATTTTAAAAATTGATTGAGAGCAGGAACAGGGAACAAACATCTGGGTAGTTTAGGAGCACACATCAGAGAGGTAACACGTGGGATGGGTGTTTTTGAAGGATGGGAAGGACTACAAATGGAACTGATGTTGCTATAGAGGCAACAAGGTGGAGAGATAAAAGAGGAAAGTATTCACAGCGGAGGGAAAGCCATGAGCAAAGATGAGGGGGGTAGGAAACTGCCACATTTACTGGAGGAATTCAAATTGTTCAATTTGACTTAAAGATAGGGTGTGTGTGAAGGAGTAATAGGAGGTGAGGATTAAAAAGGTACAGCTGACCCTTGAACAACATGGGTTTGAACTGCATGGATCAACTTATACACAGATTTTTTTTCAGGAAATATAACAGAAAAATTTTTTGGAGATTTGCAACAATTTGAAAAAACTCACAGACAAACCATGTAGCCTTTCTTAGAAATACAAAAAAAAAAAAAAAAATTAAGAAAAAGTTAGGTATGTCATGAATGCCTAAAATATATATAGAAACTAGTCTATTTTATTATTACTACCATAAAATATACACAAATCTATTATAAAAGGTTTAAATTTATCAAAACTATGCTCACAAATACAGGTCATACATGGCATCCTTTGCAGTGGAGAGAAATGTAAACATAAAGATGCAGTATTGAATCATAACTGCCTAAGACTGTAGTACATTAACTGTAGTACATACTGTACTAATGTAATAATTTCGTAGCCACCTCCTGTTGCTATTGCAGTGAGCCCATGTGTTCTATCTGTTTAAAATGCCGTGACACTTGCTAATCATCTGCATGTGAGTAGCTTATCTCTCCAGTAAATTGCATACCGCAGTAACACGTGATCTCCAACAGTTCTCATGTATTTTTCATCAGTTTAAGTGCAATACTGTAAACAATGAATAACACCATGGGACCTATACAAAGTGCTACTAGTGATCAGGAAGTGCTCTCAAGAAGCAAAGATAAATCATGACATTGCAAGAAAAAGTTGAATTGTTTGATAGGTACCATGGATTGAGGTCTGCAGCTGCAGTTGCCCGCCATATCAAGGTATATGAATCTGGGGGCACCTGGGTGGCCAGTCGGTAAGCGTTTGCCTTTGGCTCAGGTCATGACCCTGGAGTCCCAGGATTGAGTCCCACTTCAGGCTCCCTGCTCAGCCTGGAGTCTGCTTCTCCCTCTGACCCTCCCCCCTCTCATGCTCTCTCTCTCTCTCTCTGTCTCTAATAAATAAATAAAATCTTTTTTTTTTAAAGATTAATTTATTTATTTATTTGAGAGAGAGAGAATGAGAGAGAGCAAGCACATGAGAGGGGGGAGGGTCAGAGGGAGAAGCAGACTCCCTGCCGAGCAGGGAGCCCGATGCGGGACTCGATCCAGGGACTCCAGGATCATGACCTGAGCCGAAGGCAGTCGCTTAACCAACTGAGCCACCCAGGCGCCCTAAATAAATAAAATCTTAAAAAAAAAAGAATAAATGAATCCAGCACAAGGTCCATTACAAAAAAAGGAAACTTCATGAAGTCATCACTGCAACTTGCAGCTATGCCATCAGGAATGAAAACCTTGCACTTTTTGTGAAATACCTTTTTATTTCATGATGAAAATGCAGTTTTGGGCACCTGGGTGGTGCAGGTAGTTAAGTGTTCCACTCTTGGTTTCAGCTTAGGTCGTGATCTCAGGGTCATGAGATTGAGCCCTGTGTGAGGCTCCTTGCTCAGCACCAAGTCTGCTTGAGATTCTCTCTCCCTCTCCCTCTGCCCCTCCTGCTCATGCTTTATCTCTCTCTAAAATAAATAAATAAATATTTTTTCTTTTTAAAGATTTTATTTATTTATTTGACAGAGAGAGACACGGCAAGAGAGGGAACACAAGCAGGGGGAGTGGAAGAGGGAGAAGCAGACTTCCCGTGGAGCAGGGAGCCCGATACGGGGCTCAATCCCAGGACCCTGGGACCGTGACCTGAGCCGAAGGCAGATGCTTAATGACTGAGCCACCCAGGCGCCCCTAAATCTTAAAAAAAAAAAAGAAAATGTAGCTTTTATGTGAGTGCAGGATTACTCTAAGAAAGGTATACCTATATACTCTAGTATGTTTTTAAAAAGCAAAGTCATTACATGACAACTTAAAGCAAAAAGAAGATGAAGGATCTAATGTCAGTTAAGGATGATTTGGTAACTAGAAAGGGCTTAAAAAATGTCAAGAGAACAGGGACAGCAGGTTCTGGTGACCAAGAGGTGGGAGATGAGCTCCCAGGGCCCTTGAGAAAAACAATAAGGAGAAAGGATATCCGCCTGAATAGGTTTTTAATGCAGACAAAAGTATCTTATTCTGGAAAAAAAAATGCCACAAAGGTCATTTTTTTTTTGGTAAGGAAGAGAAGAGAACATCAGGATTTAAGGCAGGAAGGGATAGGCTAACTCTACTGTTTTGTGCAAATGCAGTCAGGTTTGTGATCAGAACTGCCCTTATCTATAACCTTGAAGGAGAAAGATAAAGATAAACATTAGCTGCCAGTCTTTTGGTTGTACAATGAGAAGTCCTGGACAATAAGAACCCTTTTTCTAGGGGCGCCTGTGTGGCTCAGTTGGTTAAGCGACTGCCTTGGGCTCAGGTCGTGATCCTGGAGTCCCGGGATGGAGTCCCACATCGGGCTCCCTGCTCAGCGGGGGGTCTGCTTCTCCCTCTGACCCTCTTCCCTCTCGTGCTCTCTGTCTCTCATTCTCTCTCTCTCAAATAAATAAATAAAATCTTTAAAAAAAAAAAGAACGCTTTTTCTGGATTGGTTCCATTGATGATTTGTCCCTGAAGTCAGGAAGTGCCTTGCCAGTAGGGGACTGCCTTTTAAAATTCTTTTGATATTGAACAATGCCCAAGAGTTCAGCGCCAAAGGTGTTGAAGTGGTCTACTTATCCTCAAACACAATGTCTCTAATTCAGCCTTGAGATTAGGGGGTCCTAAGGACTTTTAAGGCTCATTGCACATGGTACTCAATGGAAAGGATATTCCACGCTATGGAAGAGAACCCTGATAGAGAGAACATCATGAAAGTCTGGAAGGACTATACTATTGAAGATACCATCATTCTTATAGAAAAAAGCTGTGAAAGCCATCAAGCCCAAAACAATAAATTCCTGCTGGAGAAAACTGTGTCCAGATGTTGTGCATGACTTCACAGGATTTACAACAGAGCCAATCAAGGAAATCATGAAAGAGATTGTGGATATGGCAAAAAAAAAAAAAAAAAAAAAAAGGTGGGGACTGAAGGGTTTCAAGATATGGATCCTGTAGAAATTCAAGAGCTAATAGACACCACACCAGAGGATTTAACAGAAGATGACTTGATGGAGATGAGTGCTTCTGAACTAGAGCCAGACCATGAGGAGGAAGACCTAGAAGCAGAAGCAGCAGTGCCAGAAAACAAATTGACATTAGACAATCTGGCAGAAAGGTTCTGATTATTCCAGACTGTAATTGACTTCTTCTAGGACATGGACCCTTTTTGATATGGGCACTGAAACTAAAGCAAACAGTGGAAGAAGGACTGGTACAGTATAAACATTTTTAGAGAAATGAAAAAGCAAAAAAGTCAGACAGAAATTATGATGTGTTTGCCTCTCCTGCCTCCCCTTCCATCTCCTCCACCTCCTCCCCCTCTGCCACCCCTGAGACAGCAAGACCAACCCTCCTCTTCCTCCTCGTCACCCTACTCAACGTGAGGACAACGAGATGAAGACCTTTATGATGATCCATTTTCACTTAATGAATAGTAAGTAATCATCATGCCATACAGTTAATAAACTTATCTGTTGTGTATGTGTGTGAGCATCTTCATGTAAAAATCTAGTAGCTGTATGGCAAGAGCTGTATGAGACATTTTTGTGTCATTATCATCATCATTGCCTAAGTATTCATCCTATAGAACATGTGCGTGCAAGACTTGTATGGAAGTGGGCAGTCTATCTTTACATAGGCATGAGGTGAGTGCTATTTAATATAAAATTAATAATGTGTTAGTTTTATTATTGTTATAATTTTGGTTGCAAAGAATTACATTACTGCACAGTACTTCTCTCTCACTCTTGTAACTGGAGAAACTGTCTATCAGCCTATTGTCACAGGTGTCTATTTAAAAATATACATAACAATGTTTCTAATACTGTATTATAAATATGACTGTAATACTGTATGCCATAAAAATTTTAGAATGACTTCTCAATTAGTGTATAGCCTAGGTTACCGTGAAGCAATCGTACTGATTACACTGGGCTGCCATAAAGCAATCATATTGCTGCCTGCTTCATTATCAATGCATGAATCATTATACCTGTAAGTAAATATGAATTTCTTTTTCAATTGTCTTTTCATTTTTGATGTCTAAGTGTAAGTAGTATGTATAACATATACAGTGTTTTGTATCATGTAAGACAATATTGATCTGGGTACTAACAGATAATTTGTCTTGTAAACAGATGATGTATTGATAGAGTATTGTAAATCTATTTTCTCTTCCTTAGGAGATATATATATATATATATATATATTTTTTTTTTTTTTGTGAGAGAGGAGGAGAGGGAGTGGGGAGCAGGGGCAGAGGGAAAGGGACAGAGAGAATCTTAAGCAAGTTCTACGCCTAGGGTGGAGCCAGGGCTTGATCTCAGGACCCTGAAATCATGACCTGAGCTGAAATCAAGAGTCAGAAGCTTACTGACTAAGCCACCCAGGTGCCCCTCCCTAGGATGTTCTTAATAACATTTCTTTTCTCTAGCTTACTTTATGGTAAGAATACATACACAATAATAACAATTATATATACAATATATATATTAATCAGCTGTTTATGTTATCACTAAAGCTTCCAGTCAACAGTAGGGTATATGTAGTTAAGTTTTTGGGAGTCAAAAATTACACATGGATTTTTGACTGTATGCAGGGTTGGCTTAAGGGTCAACTGTATTTTGAGGCCGATTTTTAGAAGAACTTCAGTGCCAGGCCAAGTAGTATGGTATCTTACCTGACAGGCAGTGGGGAGACTTTGAAAGTTTGTGGACAAGAGAGAGCCAGGACTCAAAGTATGCTCAAGGAAGATTGATCTGATGGGAACTATGGATTGGAGGTTCCTGGGAGTTATTTCTTGAAGTAATCAAAGCCTGAGCCAGGGTGCTAGTGGTAGGAACTGAAAAGAGTGAACAGATGCATGAGATGGGCTTTGGCTACAGAGCAGATTGGTATGTGAGGGAGAGGGCAATGTTAAAGATGGCTGAAGCATCAAATCTGGGTAAGTGGGAGAGCATGGAAGAGAAAGATGAAGCCCAGGAGAAAGAACTGGCTGAAGATAGGAATCTGAAGTGTGCCATTTAGACACATTGGCTAGAGGTAGCAGCTGGCTCTCTAGGCCCAGCAGATTCTCATGGGTGGGGAGACTGTTGAGTAGGTCTGACAGGGCACTGGGTGGGAGCATAAAGGAGAAAAAGCATGGCCATGCAACGTGGAAGGGCTCAGAATTTGACTTCATTCCAAAATATTTTCCTTCTTTGATGGGCCCTATTCTAGGTGCTGGAATTCAGGATGAACAAGGACAGGTCACTGGTTTCATGGAGCTTTTCCTTTTTATAGGGCAATTAATTGGGCCAAATTCTTAGAGCCCTAAACCATAGCTTTCCTTCACTAGTGATCCTTTTCAATGGGGAATAATTCACCATCTGTTCCATCTCAATCTGAAGGACTTCCAGCTCCTCGAGCAATTCTGGACTCCACCCATCCCCCTGCAGAAGTAACTACTAGTCTCACTTCTGTCACTGTAGATTTGTTGTTTGTTTTTGAAATTTAATATACAAACAATCACACGTTTTGGGGGCTTAGTTTGCTCAATACTGTGTTGTTGAATAGAGTAGTAGTTTCTTTTTTTTAAATTATTATTCCTGGGTATTTCACTGCACAAACACCCCACATTCTATGTATCCTTTCTACTACCGGTAGACATTTGGGTTTTCAGTTTGGGGCAATTAAGAACGGATCTGTTATGAACACTTGCATCCATGATATTTGAAGGACAAATGCACTCATTTTTCTTTGGGGTTTACCTAGGAGTGGAATCACTGGGCAGGTAACTATTAAGCATCTGCTCTGTATCAGGGTCTGTGCTGGGTGCTTGATATTAAACGTGAGCAGAACAAACATGGTCCCTGCTCTCATTGATTTTACCAACCAGTGGAATTTAACATAAATAGTCAGACTGAATGACAGAGGAAATAAGTACTCTGGAAAAAAGTAAGATGTAAGATACACTTCAAACTTTGCCAGCACCCAGAGGGCAGCATGTAATCTCTAGGGAGAACCACAGGGCCTGAGCATTACCACGCTCCCTAGAGGCAAATGACTGGTGACCCACTGCTCTCAGGGCTGGACCAGAGGTGGGTTTTGAGTGGGGCTTGGGTGGAAGGAAGTGAGGAGTTCAGCTTGGCGGGCTGAGGGCCCTGCAGGCCCAGTCCTCAGGCCTGGGGTACACTTCTGGCCTTGATCTCTGGTTCTGGAGGTGGTTGGGATAATTGAGAGCTTATGCCCCACTCCCCAAAGACTGGTTTTAGCACATATGCAACCTGCATTTTAATCTTATTCCTTCTGACTGGAAGCATTTGGAAATGGTCCTTGCCCCTGGTTTTAAAAGGTGGCATTATTTTATGAACATTTAGACATTGATTAATAAAATTCCGAACCCATTAACTAATGGGGGAAATGCCAAACTTTTTTGTGTATCCAAGAAAGTAAATGCAATAAAAACTATCCCAAAAGGTAAGTTAAATTATATATAGCCTTTGCGTTTTTTTTTTTTTCCTCCTGATGGTCCCACCAGATGTTTTAAAATGCAGGACACAGGCCTTTTTTCAGTTTTCTCCAGGGAAAGAAAAGAAAAAACTTGGCTCGGATCTACTAACTTTCAGGAGGGAAAAAAAAAAAAAAAAAAAAAAAAAAGAGGTAGGGCGGTAGGAAGTCTGCTGGGAATCCCCAGGGCGCTGGTTCATAAATGTGGCGGCAAGGGGGCAAGATCGTTGTTTCTTTTTTTTACCCACTTTGTCTGACTTAGCCCCGCCTACCATTCCCAGAAGCCCGTGAGGAGTTCCGCTCTGAAGCTTTCGATCTCCCATCAGCGCGCGAGGCCCCGCGGCGGCGGCGGCGGCGGCGGCGGCCATCTTGCTTCTTCCTCGTGGAGCCGCGCGCGGCGGCGGCCATCTTGCTTCTTCCTCGTGGAGCCGCGCGCGCGGCGGCTTCCAGGCAGGGCCTCGGTTCCGGGGTCCCCGTGGGGGCGCCCAGCCAGTGCCGGACCCTGGTCACGGAAGTGTGGTGTCATCAGCACCCCTCCCCAGCCGCTTTCTCAGGCTCTAGGTTCCTTTTGTAGACGGAGATCTTAATTTTTCGGCCCTCCCTCAACCCCCATCCAGGTTTTCTGGGTCTGAAGGGAAAGAACACAGCTAACAACAAAACCAAAAAACCCCGAGGGCTAACTGGAATCCTTCTGGGCCCCGCGGTCTCATCCAGCTCCTGCGGTGGTGGCGCCATCACTGCCACGAAGTGGAAGCTGGGCTCGAGGAGAACCACCTGCCCGGAGGGACGTGCCAGGGGAGTGTGGCGGGATCCCTCGGGGCTGGCGGGGCCGGCGGGGCCGGCGGGGCTGGCGGTGTGGGAACAGCCTCTCCCCAGCAGGGGCACGCGGACCGACGTTTGTTCCTCCGTGTGACCTTTCCTTTGTGACTGTCCATCTGGGAAGCGTAAATAATCATACGCGCGCATCAGTACCAACAGCGGGGCATGGACCTGGAGATGGCTGGCAGGATGATCTGGCTTCATGCAGTCAGCTGATGTGCCACTGCCATCTGTTTGTTTGTTTGTTTGAAGTAGGGAAGGAAGTTTTATCAAGTAACACCCTCCCTCTCCCCAGCTAGGAAGCACCCAGGATTCTAACAGGGAGTCCTGGGTAGGGACAGGGGAACAGGCAGAGAAGAGGAGATGAAGACAACCAGAAGAGGCTGGGGTGAGACAGGGCAGTGAGGAAGAAGAAAACAAAACAACAAAAAAAAGAGGCTCTGCTGCTAGCTGATATTATGACCTTGGGAGAATCCTTTCATCCCTCTGACCTTGGCAAAAATGAAGAAACTATATAGCATATTGCTTAAGCGGTGGGCTCTAAGGCCAAACCCTGGATTCTTCTCTACTCTACTACTTCCCAGCTGTGTGAGCCTGGGCAATTACCTTATGCTCTCTGAGCTAGTTTCCTCACCATTTAAATGGGCATGTTAGAGTTGTCATGAGATTTAGACAAAATAAGGAAAGCACTTAGTAAAGGACTTGGCACATATTAAATGTTTAATATATTAGCTATTGTTCTTATCTGTCTCCAGGGTAGGCTAATGGAATGCACACAGACAATATTTTTATCTTGATCTCATATATATAACAGCTCATATATTTTTTTGTTTATATCATGCATGCTCAAGTTCTTTAATATATAATGGCTTTTCATGAGAATCCTAATATCTTGCCTTATTTGTTTTAAGGTTATTGTGGGCAAATGTTTTAGAGGAAAGGGAGATGAACCAGATAGTGATACACTATCGTTTCCTACACAAATAAAATAGTTTATTGTAGATGTTAGGATTTAGCACTTATTACATATTTTGAAGACTGTTAATTTCCTTCTCCATCTTTCCACTTTTATTCTAGATTTCTTCTTGGCACAGCCTAGTTGTTGCTGTATTAATAACCCAGAAATCTCATTGGCTTAACATAACACAAGTTTACTTTTCATACACATGATATGTCCTGTGTGAATTGGCAGAGGCTTGCTGCACATCGGTCTCTCAGAAACCCAAGATGGAGGCTCCATATTGATGTGCCTCCATGTTCACCACTGCTGGGGGAAGAGAATGTGTCATATTATGCACTGGTTCTTAAGGTTCCACTAAAGTAACACAAGGGCAGTTCTCTGAAGCTGAACTGCTTCATTAAGTGCCGAGTCTTCCTTTTCTAGATGTGATTTTTCTTAGTTATCTACTCACCTTTTTCTTGAGTTGGGTTTCGGAGAAAGTA
Source organism: Mirounga leonina (assembly GCF_011800145.1). Taxonomy (NCBI): domain Eukaryota; kingdom Metazoa; phylum Chordata; class Mammalia; order Carnivora; family Phocidae; genus Mirounga; species Mirounga leonina. The sequence goes on along the minus strand of NW_023270454.1, from coordinate 31,848,289 downwards.
TGGTAAAAATAATAAGCCAATGGTGATTTTTTCCCCCCAGCATTAAATTAGGGCCCTTTTTACTCTCACAAGGGATTTTGGTACCAGTGAGAGGAGGACGTATTTTATTTTCTCAAAGCTTCTCCCTCTTCACTCATTTTCAATGTACTGTTTTCCTAAATTCCTGGTTTTCTGAAATCCTCAAGGAAAGAAACATGAAAGATTCACACTCTGTCATCATCACCTACTACAAAAACTTGGTTGGCATGTGGTTATCTCCCACATTCAACCCAAACTACCCCTGTGTGGTAGCCTAGGCAAGTGAGATGCTTTCAGGGGTCTGACCCACCTCTTCATTTCATGCACCTAGTCAGAATGGCTGTGGAATGGGTATGACAGGAGAAATGGACATCGGTAAAGCAGATGGGTCATTCACTCAGCAAACATTAATTGAGCACCTAGTATATGCTGAGCACTGGGCCAGTTCTTCTAAGTCACCATAGTGATTCAGTTGGACTCTGATCTTAGCTAGGGAAGAAAGCAAGTATGGGTTTTCCCAGAGAGCAGTCTGATGCAGTGTGACCCTATGACTTCTCCACCTTTGTAACATACACTGTCTGCTCAGGAAGATTTATCTACTGGTGGATTCTGGAAGGATCCCAAACTCAACATGCTCACTGTTGCTAGCCAAGCTTCCGTTACTTCCCTCCCTCCACCAAGACTCAATGTCAATCCAGATCCTACCCATCTTTGGAAGTCGGCTGAAGACTTATGCCTTTTCTCAGCTCTGTAGGCTTCCAAAATTCATCCAACTCCTATCTTCAGAAACCTTATTGGACACACCATCTCTGCAACTTGTTTGGACAACTATCTAATATGTTTTATTACTTAAACATTTTATTTTGGGGGGCTAGTATCTTTATATCAGGTTTCTTTAAGCTTTAAGAAAAGGATCTTGTTTCTTCGTGAATTGATGGATAAAAAATGACTATCCCATAGAAGGTATTCAATGGCTAAATTCCGCTCAATGTCTAGTCTTTCAGTAATAGATGTTTGATAAGTACACATCAAATAGAAGTAAACTTGACATTGCTCTTTTTTCTTTTTCAAGGAAGATGGAAAGAGAAGCTATGACTGCCTTTATTCCTATGGCTTTGCCTCCTTGCTTTCTAGCTTGGGCACATGAGAATTTTCAAGGTAGTTTAGGTGGTTGTAAAGCAAGATCAATACAAGTCAGAGGATGCTAACCACTATTGTGTCTAAACACTGACATCTGGGATGCCAGGTCTTCGGTTCTTTCATTTGTCATCATCTTTTTCAGGCACTTTGGTGGGCAAAGATCATGGTTCACTTTTTTTAACCACTAAGATGTGGAGAGAATAAGATGGATGCAAAAGATGAATTCAAGCAAAGTTTATTATAAAATTATATAAGAGGAATTTGATGTCTTTACTAAAACCTATTACAAAATGTGTGTAGTTTTCGCAAGGGAAAAAAGTCTTTAATTGCGTCAAAAAACTGTAGAAACAAGGGGGTTGAAGTGACATGCATGAAGGGAGTCTTCTTGGTCTTGACCAATTAATTTTGCAGCCCGTTCTTAGTTCCTGTTTCTGAGTGGCCCCTCCTCAGCCTCCCATGCATGAGGATTTACTGGTGCCCTGATTCCATAACTTAACTTTCTTCCTCTCGTTTTCTTTTGGGCACTAATATCTAATGGAGTTAGGCTGCAATAACACAGTTTGTCCCTGTCTAACATGCAGTGTTATGTCTGAGTGTTTTGACTGAGCAGAATAAATTAGTGTCTTGTTTTATTAGTAGTACAAGTTCAGAAGAGTAGGTTTATTTAAAGTGAGAGATAAGCTGCATAGTAAAGGAAAAGACTGAATGAAAATGTCACTTGTTGAAAGAAGTTGCTTAGTTTTCTGCCACTCTCCCACTGGGCCAAGCTTCCTCCTTACCGGGATCTATGTGCAGGCAGTTTTCAATATCCTAAGCAAGAAAATGGATCATATTTTCAACTCCATTATATGCCTTCTTCCTCATTTCTGATCTTAAGGGCAGTGTAGAAAATTATCGTTCTTCATTATTTGAGGGGGGTGGTTGTGATCTTTTCTTCTTGGAAGTCCCCATCTCCGGCTCAGCAATTCCTCCAACTTTCCTGCTCTTATGCTCCCCCTCCCCCCACTCAGTTCATTTGACCCCACTCGGAGGCCTTAGAGAGGCTTCCAGTAGCTCTGCAAAGGAGGTCTGAGGGTCTCACCTTCTGTTCTGAAGGCTAAGGCTTCTTCTCTTATTCTGCACAATTCCCTCCACTCTGAGTCTGATTTCCCTCAAGACATACCTAGTCTCAGTGTTCCAGCCACTGTTTTCTTCTTCCCACACTTCTAGAAATTTCCCATTGTTTTATGAGGCCTTTCCCAACTGCTTGGGAACAGAGTGGCTCTCTCTCCTGGAAAGTCATCAAGTGGCTTCCCTGCCACTCATTACTTCTTACCTAATAAGAATGATAATAGTAGAGATAATAGCAATTGCTAACACTTACATAGCACTTATGTGCCCTTCACAGCCCTAAGCATTTTACATAAGCTAACTGATTAAATTTGGCCACAATCTTTTGAGGTGGTTTGATGGTTACTTTTTTTTTTAAAAATTTTATTTACTCACTTGACAGAGAGAGAGAGAGCGAGAGAGAGAGCGAGCACACAAGGAGGCAGAATGGCAGGCAGAGGGAGAAGCACACTCCCCGCTGAGCAAGGAGCCTGATGTGTGGCTCCATCCTAGGATCCTGGGATCATGACCTGAGCCGAAGGCAGATGCTTAACCTACTGAGCCACCCAGGTGCTCCTGATGGTTAATTTTATGTGTCAACTTGGCTAGGTGAGGGTCCCCAGATAGGTAGTCAAACATCACTCTGGATGTTTTTGTGAGGGTGTTTTTCATGAAATTAACATTTAAATCCATGGACTTTGAATAAAAACCCATAATTGGGTGGGCCTCATCCAATCAGTTGAAGGCCTGAATAGACCAAAAGTCAGGCCTCCCCTGAGCAAGAGAGAATTTTGCCAGCAGATAGTCTTCAGACATGAACTGCAACATTGCTCTTCCCTGAGTCTCCAGCCTGCTGGCCCACTCTGCAGATTTTGGACTTGTCAGCCTCCATAACTGTATGAGTCAATTCCTTAAAATCTCTTTCTATATATAGAAATAGGATTTATACATGTCTTATTAGTTCTATTTCTCTGGTGAACCCTGACTGATACCAGTGTGTATTTTCATGATTATTCTATTTTACAGATGTGACAACTGGGGCACAGAGAAGTTAGGTAACTTGCCCAAGGTCATCAGTACTAGTAAGTGGTACAGTTGAGATTCTATCTGACTCCTGGGTGTATACTTTTCACCATGAGATTAAATATATGCCATTTATATTGTATTCAGAGTTGTTTATCAGTCTCTTTTATATATGTTTTATTTTTATTTTTTCTGGATTATTTATGTTTTCCTTTTGTCAGTTTTGAGTAAGCTGAATCTGCCCATCTGATGAATGTGACATGTAGAGAACCAGCCTAGACTTTTGGAAGAGTTTAGGGCAGTTGCATGAATGGTGCTCGCTGTAAAGGCAGTTAGTGATTCAGATTGTCTGCTTCTTGACCATTTTCCTTTCTTTCTGATCATTATCTCAAAACTAAGATCCCGTAATTTCACTACTGGACAAAATTTTAGGCAGTGTTTTAGAATTGTATTTTGGTTTCCCTAAGCAAATATTTCAGAATAAAAGATAGTCAACATTTTAGGAGAGTTGGGTCTTTAGAGGTTTAAGTGTATATGATACACTTTCTGTAAATTGTAAAGCATAAACACTAATAGGGGTTAAAACCATCCTTGCTATTTTGAAGCAAACAGAATCCCTCCAGGAAATAGAACTGGGCCACCGAGTCTGAGGAGACCCCAAGCTGTGGAAACAGTGTCCCCCCCTTGGCCCTTTGATGGAGTCTCATTTCCTCCGGGTGAAAGTGTGGGAGCCAGTTTCCTACTGTAACATTCACGCTTGCTCTTCCTTATGCATCGTCTCAATGGAATTGTATTTAAAGTAAGTCCCCAATGAAGGCATTTTGTTTCTAAAAGTCAGTGAAAGCTCTGTGACTTCAACAGCTCTGTTGGCACCTTTGTTCTTGGAGCAGTTTTCATTTTCCATTGGCACCATGTGATTGTTTCCGCAGGCATTTTCTTTTATTTTCTGAGGTACCAGGCAGAACCAGCAGGGGAGAACGGGCGCCCAGTGGGAGACCTCTCTGTCTGTCTCTTTCTGTCCATCAGTCTCTGTTTCTCTCTCACACATACACACACACAGAATCTTCTTTAAGCAGTTTACCACAGCACCATTTTCAGCCTTTCAGGCTATCAGGCACCAGAGTGTTTAAAGTTTTAATAGGCTTAGAGGTGACTCTAGAGTCTACCAACATCTGCATTCATCTGTAATTTATGACTGCCTCTTATTTAGTTGGTTTAGTAAATTGTACCTAAGAGTATTCTTTGAGACTTGGCAGCCTGGTGTACAGTTTCACGATTCAGCTGTGTTTTTGCCAACTATTTGGCTCCCCCCTCCTTTCTTTTGGATGACATTCTCAAATACTTAATTTGGAGCTTTGGTCTGGAACACACTTTATCAGACACCTTTTGCGTGCCAAGAGACCCCTTATACATTCTGGTAAGGCTAACTTTCCACATGCTAACACATTTATTTCTAAATCGTTTTTAAAGCCACCACATTTCCAAATAACAGAAGGTAAAGTGTGGTACATTTAGACCACTTGGTTCTTGTGGCCTCGTTTCTCTCCGCATCCTCCATTTTAGTTGAGGGGAAATTCTTCTCTAAGCAGAGAGGTGAGGGTGATGGTACCTAACCAAAACATAAAATTAGTATCTATTGCAAAAGACATTTAAAAGGGCTTACTTTGTTATGAGGTATGTGAGGACATGTTTTGGCCTTACTTCATGTGCTCAGTCTAACCGTGCCCAAAAGATTAAATCAAGGCTTTTATGGGTATAATTTATTTCTCTTTCAAGTCTGTCATCATGCATGTAGATTTGGGATGTTGTGTTTTCCCACTTTCAGGGGTAAGGTTTATATCTGGCAAACACAGATTTAAGGCCATCTATGAAAAGTCCCTGAGGCAATTTGTTTACAGGTTTTGCAGAATTTGATTTTCTAACTGAATCTGTGACTAACTTACTACTCCCTTTTCCTTTCAATAAGCATTATGGAGAACTCAACTCTCTAGGACTGAACTCCCAGTTGTGTTGTTGCCTCCCAACAAGAGGTGTAATTTGTCTGTATTATGATTAATACTCTGTAATCATGTAATCTTCTAGGCAAATGGGAATCTTAAGACAAAATTTGCAATGAATTAGATCCTCCGCTCATACCATTAATCTTCTTTTAAGGTCTGAGGAGGGATTAGCGGTTAAAATAAATCTTTTAACATTCTTTTTTTTTATGAGTGGTGAATAACCACCTTAACCCTTTGTGATGGGGGTTGGAAATTTAGGTTGAAGTGTGAAATATGAACTTCCCTCTACGTTTCCTTCAGGATCCACGTCTTCTCCATCCCATTTACGCGGTGGGCCAACTGAGAAGTGTCTGAGGCCACATGAGGAGTCTGCTCTGCAACCCACCCACATTCTGTGTTGCTGCCTCTCGCTCTTGTCTCCTGGTGCAAAGATGCTGATATAAATACAGTTCTGTATTTATACATAGCCAAGGTATGGGCACGGCGTGTCTACGATCCTTGATTCTTTTTGAATCTGATCATTTTCCTCTTGTGCATCCCTCCTGCATACCAGGACCAGAGAAATTGTCATGAGGCCATGACAAAGGACACTCAAAGGTGCTTGAATAAGAAATAAATGGAATAAGCACATTTTCCTTCTGCTCTGTGGCCCCCAAACGGCAAGCCCATACAGAAGCTCCTGCCACCACATGTTTATCTATAGCCTTGAAGGCACAAGGTGCCAGGGTCGGCCTTCCTGCATGGTCTGGCCTCTTCCTTCCAACCACAGGCCTTCCAGGGCAAGACATGCAAGAGGGAGGCTGACTTCAGTGGTATTTTTGTGGCTATAGCTAATGCAAACATGTAATTATTTTGTTAAAAGTGCTGCTAAGCCTCTTATTTTGCTAGAAACTAAGTGAGTGCTCAAAGATGAATGGAGACATGTCAAAAAGCCAGCTTGAAAGGGCTCCTACTGAATGATATGGGTTAATTTAAGCATAATAGTAAATAATGATAATAATGGATTATAACACATTGAGTAAAATAAAAATCTGAGTTCATACTGACACAAGTAAAAATAATAAATAAGGGAAAAATACATACCAATAATTATAGAACCCAAACAATCAAAAACACTAAAATAGAATGTCATGTAATAAATACAGAAAGAATGATGGACAGAAAATTAACAATTGATGCTTAAGCTAGCAAGTGAAAGTTTGATGAGAAACAGGATGTTTTCATGATCTCAAAGTGTCTCTCCAGAAATTATTTATTAATTACATAGGGGAAAATAGTCATTCTACAGTGGAGAAATCTGGTGGACATCACTTTATCCAGGTGATCAAAGTCAATGTCACAATAATGGGACAAACTAATAGTATGTGCTTCTTAATATGGCGCACTGAGAAGGGCACAGAATCACTCTGGGACATTTCTGCCAAAATGCAGACACAAACATCATTCAAACCCAAACTGAAGAGCATTCAGTAAAATAACTGGCCTGTAGTCTTTGACAGTGAACAGGTCTACAAAAACAAAGGCTGGAGGAGTGTTCCCAATTGGAGGTGACTATGGAGACATGACCACCAAATGCATTGTGTGTTTCTGGAGTGAATCCTGGAATGGCAGACAGTTGGCTATAAAAGTACATTTGGGGGAACTTTGACACACTTTGAAAAGGGGCTGTGGATTAGATAATAGAATTACATCAAAATTAAATATCCTTATTTTGAAAATTGCACTGTGGTTTTGTAACAATGTCCTTGTTCGTAAGAAATATATGCTGAAGCCGTAAGGGGTAAAAGTATATGATGTCTTCAGGTTATTCTCAAATGATTCAAAAAATGATGTGCATCTATATGTGTAAATACATATACACACATTTGTGCACATATATAAATATATACACACATACATGCATATATATATATGCACACACACGTATACACACATCTATCTATTGACCTATCAAAAGAGAGAATGACTGGGATGCCTGGGTGGCTCAGTCGGTTAAGTGTCTGCCTTCAGCTCAGGTCATGATCCCAGGATCCTGGGATGGAGCCCTGCATCAGGCTCTTTGCTCAGCAGGGAGCCTGCTTCTCCCTCTGCCTGCCGCTCCCCCTGCTTGTGCTCTCTCTCTCTGACAAATAAATAAATAAAATCTTTAAAAAAGAGAGAGAATGATAAAGCAAATGGAATAAACAATTGTTACGCAGGGTAAAGCGTATATGGGGTGTACCTTGTGCTGTTTTTACAACCTAAGCTTCAAATCATTTTAAAATAAAAAGTTACAAAAAGTACTTATAAGAATAAATGATTAAATTTGATATCAGCAAACAACTTGGGAAACTCATTGCTCTTCCACACTTGGTCTCTATCTGAACCTACTGGCTACTCTCTGCTCGCTGCACAGAGCCAGGGCAAGGAGTCTTTTACTAGAACTCTGGGTTGTTCTACTGAGACCACACACTCATCTCCTGTAAGTAAAACAAGAGCAAGCATCCCTGGCACCTCTTGCCTCTCCAGTCCTGCAGTGAGGGAGGAGAAGGTCCTACCCCAGGGGTGGGAGAGGTTCTCACCACTGAAGGCAGGGCATGGCACGCTGATGGCAGAGGTGGGAGCACCCTCTGGTGGTCCCTGAAGAATGCTGGGTCAGGGAAGGCTCAGCAATCATGACAAGAGGTTGCAACAGCAATCACAGAAGGGCATGGGTACTCCAGAGAGAGGACTCTGGGGGCTTTTGCTTATAGCCCCAGCTGGGTGCTGTCTTGGCAAAGGTAAATAGGCATTCATCAGGCAAAAAAGTCACGCATGGACACAGGACCCACCAATCCCTGCAGATGTTATCTCTAAACCCAGTCACACTCAAACATCGCTTTTGTGCCTTAACTCAAACTACTGTTTTCCACAAAATTAAATGACCTTACTTAAAATTTAGCATCTAGAGGTATCAACAAGCTTAAGGGTTTATTCTGGACCAAAAAGAATGCGCATAGCTGAAATGTAGTATTGGCTTGGCCTTAGGCCCCACAATAAAATATTTTCCAGTTCACTGGTTATTGTTGGGGAGACACAATATTTGCAGTCCAGATCATTGTCCATGTCAATCGCTAACATTGAATGTATCAGTGTAAGCTAGGGTGAATATTAGCTGCTATTGTTTGGGGGGGGGTGCGGTGGGGGGGGGGGGGGGATGGAGGAGGGGCGGGGGGTAGATTTGTAGCCGGGATATAGAAATGAGAGAATTTGGGGAATCAAGAGATTTGCAAGTGTTCTGGAAAAAGAACTAGCAAATTTTACCTCCTGAATATATTTCACCTGTTTTTCTGGAGCTTGCTTCCTTTCATAAAGGATCCAGAGTGATTTGCAATAAGAAAATCTTTCTTGCAATAAGAAATCTTTCTTGCAATAAGAAAATCTTCAGTATCCTTACAGGTAATAATAATGATAGTGGTTTCTCTTCACTGGGCCTTCAAGGCATAGCAGGAACTAGGCTATCCCACTGAACCCTCACTGCCACTCTAAGAGATAGCACCGCTTTAGGAGAAGGATTCAAATCTTGTCCGTCACTCCATCTGCACTTAACTGTGTAAACGTTATGGAGAAGCCTGTTGGTGGGCCCCAGTTTTAGATAAAATTGTGTCTACCTACCTGTGGGAGCAATGCTGCTGGAAAGCTCATCTCTGCAGATTTTCTCCTGCAGGATTAATCCCCACTTAGCTGTCATATCATGGATAGACTTTCATTTTATTTTGGCAAGAGTGCAGTATTTAAACACACAAACAAGCATTTCCTTTCTTTTCCCTTGATACGCAAACATTCCATTGCAAAGTCAGCTACAAAAACTGCCATTTCCAGAAACAGATTTTTAAATAAAGATGTAACCTTCAAATCTTGATGGGCAAACACTGTACAAGTTAAAAATAGAAGACTTAAAGATTAACTAAGTAAAATGGAAGAAAAAAATGAAAATCAGTCTGTATTAGTTTCCTTCCACAACGAGAAATTTATTCTTTCACGGTTCTGGAGGCTGGAAGCCCAAAATCAAGGTGTCAGCAGGGTCATACCCTCTTTGAAGGCTCTAAGATCCTTCCATGCCTCTTTTAGCTTCTTCTGGTGGTTGTTCATAATTGTTGGCATCGTCTGGCTTGTAGATGCATCGCTCTAGTGTCTGCTTCCCTCTTACGTGGCCTCATCCTCCGTGTGTCCATGTGTCTGGAGTTCCCTCTCTTTATTAGAATACCAGTAATTGGATTAGGGCTCACTGCTGTCTAGTATGTCCTCATCTTAATGAGACTGCATCTCCAAATGAGGTCACATTCACAGATATCAGGGGTTAAGACTTCAGGATGTCTTTCTGGGGGACATGATTCAACCCACAACACAACTCAGTATTTTAATAGGGAAAAAAATATGACCAAAGTTCTATTAAAAGGAAATAAGAGCCAAATCCCTGAGAGCAACATCTGCATTTGCTGCACGCTCCATTTATATTTTGGCACCTGCAGTTCAGTCCTTTCTTTGCTCTGACCTGCAGATGAGCAAGGGTGGACATTCCATTGACCTGAGCCTAGAGGCCACAGCCAAGTGTGCACTCGCCCAATTATCACTCTTAGTTGCATATTTGATTTTCAGAAATATAAGGCAACCTTTCAGGTAACAAAATAGGTAGTTTTCAATCTAGTGACAACACATAGCAGCACCATGTTCGTGGGGTTGAGTCTGTAAAGAAGAGTCAAGGAGATACACTTACATAGCAGATCTAATCATCTAATTGATTATTTTGTCAAATTCCAAAATTTAGAGCAAAAAAAAAATCTACCTGTGTGCTCAGCCCCCTGATGGAACTCCCTCCTGTGCTTGTATTAATATAATTGCTGAGTTGTCTTAACCCTATACTGAAATGATACATCCTCCAGCTCTGCTGATATGGTATAAGGAACTGAGCATTTTCAAGTTCGTGACCAAACTCATGACTGAATCTTTGAATTGTTGATGCCACTCTTTTTGCAAGAATTGAATCAGATATGCTATTCCATTTGCTGCTTGGTATTCCACGTAGGGATGGTCCAAACTCCCTATTTTGTTGTCTATTCACAACAAAATTGGGAATGTCCCCCCAGCAGCTGATCCTCAGTAGATGCATTGGGGAGTAAAGATCCAGTGCCACCCACAAATAAATCTGGATGGAACTATTTATTCAGAAGAAATACTTCAAACACGTGACCCACATAAAGCTAACAAATACAGAGTCAGTGTTTTACTGCAGACTCTGGTTTAATATATTGAAAACATTCAAACCCAAATGTCAGGAAAACAAAGTTTTACTCTGACTCAAGGGCCAAGGCTTATATTTTAATGTAGTTAGTGATGAATGATGGTAAATAACTCTCAGTTTTCATCTTTGTTCACCAAAGGAACACTCTCATGCCTGTAACCATTGGATTGGCCCTGAAGAGAAAACTTCCCTAAATGCTGCACTGGGCAGCAAATGGTAACTTAATTTATCTTTTGGAAGTCCAACAAGTCCCTGCTGTTATTAGAGGAGCTAGCTCTAACAATTTGTAGATTGTAGGACATGTCCAAAAACGTTGGAATTCTGGGCTGGTTTAGATTAGGAGCTTCCTTTCATTGTATTCTTAGAGAGCCCATTGGAGAACACCTAATTTTTCTCTGCCTCTCAATGTCAACAAAAGTAGAAAACCTGTCAGAGATTAAGCCAGTCAATGTCACCTGAAAGAAGAGTACTTTTGGAATGTTTAATTTTCAGGGTGTGAAAGAGGAAGGGGATTAACATGTTCTCAAGCAGCCCCTGAGTACAACTGGGGTCCCAGGAGAGTCTCCAGAGAGCCTCTTCAGAAGAATTAGAAGGGGGGGGGTGACAGAGAGAGAGAGAGAGAGAGAGAGAGAGAGGGAGAGTGAGCATGAGAGTGCGAGCGCTGGAAACCAATGAGGGGCACAGGGGAATGAGAAAAACCCTACGACACCAGGGAGCCAAATGGTTGTGGCTTGATGTATCCTGCATCTTATTTTCTAGGATTTTTCCAGAAAAAGCTGGCAATGAGAATAGAAGAATTGCAAACAATGTAGCATGCTCTTGCCAAGATTTAAATACAGAAGAAACATTCTAAAGGACCATGTACAGTATCAAATTACCTGCAAGGATGAGGAAAGTAATGACTTACATTCTCCATCCTCTGCCTGGCGACTCACCAAAGTGGAAAATGAAGCAGTTGGAGATTAAAGTTATCCCCCCAAAGTGAGGGGGGGTGGGGGGGTCGGGGGGTGGGGGGGAGGAGTGGCCACAGGAATAGCCGATCCAATTAGCCAAATTAAAATGGGACCAGAACGTTTGTGACAGGAGGTGGTAGCCAGATGTTGTGTGTTTCCTTCTGTTCTCCATAATCTTCAATGAGGAAAGGTCCAATCCTGGCTCACCATGCTTTGTCTGGGCCATAGATATTTTCAGAAGCACCTAGTGTGCACTGGGTATCACGTGAACACATAGAGATGATAATTACTGTGCATGCGCGCTCAGTGAGTACTCAGTAAGAAAGGTCTCCCTGGTGCTCTACTTAAAAAGGCCCTTCTCTGTAGTCTTTCCTTTTCTGGTAACAGTCTTATTGAGATCCTACAATCCACCCATTAGTATTTTGCTTATATGTTTAAGTGCTTGCTCAGAATCTGTCTTGTTTAGGAGAGAGAGCAAGCTCCGTGAGGGTAACAACCACGCATGTTTTATTTATCAGTGTACACCTAGCGTGTATTGTAATGGACACCACTGCCACTCGATAACGAAATATTTTTAATAAATACATGATGAATGAATAAAAAGAAAAAATAGATTTCTAAGGCTTAGAAACTGGCTTTAATAAACCACACATTCTTTTAATTTTTCTAAAATCAGAGATGATTTTTAAAATTGGGAAATACCAAGGAGAGAGGAAAGACCTCCACTGGATAGGAGGAAAATAATACACACTTAAAACTCTATTCCCATCCCCCACCCCCCCACCCCCCCGCCAATACTTCTTCCTTGCTCAGATACTACCATTTGACCCCAACTATGAGCAGAGAGGGACTTTGGTGGGGAATTCTGTCACCCCCGTTGCATGCTTAAGGAAAAGAAAGAATTCTGACCTACCTCTGGAAGGTATTTGCTTTTGTGACCTCTTTGTCCTCATTGTTCAGGTTGAATAGAGTCACCTCAGCAGGTAATCCCTGAGCGAGGTTTAGGCTAAAACCATTAGGACAACAAAAGATATGAGAGGCCTGCCTGTCTTTTAGTTCACCATTTGAATGGGATTGCAGACCAAATGTACTTGATCTAGAGAAAAAGAAAAGGTACTTTGAGATTTAATACCAGGTTCTCAGGTCAGACTTTGGGCGTGGAAGGAATCAAGAGAAGGAAGAGATAAGGGTGCACTGGCAGGTCAGAGGAGTGCAGGGGTAGGGGGGCTGGTTTCAACTGTGTCCTGGGACAAATGAGACGCAGAGAGAAAGCAAAGTAGAGGTGTGAAGGCATGCACTGGTTTAGGGGGCTCTGTGGGCCCTGGCCCTGCTGGAGTGGGGAGGCCAGGCTAGGGGAAAGGAGGGGTACTGGGATGGGGTCTGGAAGTCCTGGTTCTGCATATTCGTGCAGAGATCCAAAGGCTTCCTTGGCTTTGGCCACCATAGGAACACCATGCTTCTCCACTCTTTCAGCAATGCTTCCTGCTGGGTTTGTTTTTGCTTTTGTTTCATTCCTTCCATAGCATGTAAGAGAGGAAGAGTCCTGCCCTCAAGGAGAGGGATTTCTGTAGAGTAAGATTTGCAAATCATCTCAATTAGTCACATTCCAGGAAGGAACAACTGTGTCCTTTCCAGTCAAGGAGGAAACCACCTTAGAAGTTCTCCATCACAGGTTTGGCACAAAACAAGGTCTTTTTAAATTTGTCATTTGCATGAAACATTTAATGCCATAACTGGGGTGTGGGCACGTGGCTCTAAGAAACTGTTTAAGATCACCTTTCCTTCTTTATTTTTTTAAGATTTATTTATTTATTTGAGGGGAGGAGGGGTAGAGGGAAAGAAAGAATCCCAAGCAGACTCCCTGCTGAGCTTGGAACCTGATCCCATTACCCCAAGATTACATGAGCCAAAACCTAGAGTTAGTCACCCAGGTGCCCCTAAGATCACCTTTTCTTCTTAATCATAGAGTGTTTTTACTCTTTTGACTAAGGCAAATAAATAAGTAAATAAATAAATAATTACTCCTAGTATCAATAAAAGGTATTAGTTGTCACTATTTTAAAAATGAGAGACAGTGACAAATTTCAGGACAGACCCAGCAGAATTTCCATGGAAAGATTCAAACCCGAAGGAAACATGACCTTCTCAGCTTGTCACCTCTCACAGATTCTCGCCTTGCCTATTTTGGTGGGCATGGAGAGTTCATAATGAATAAGGACTAAAAATAGACTTGGGTTTCCTTTCCACAGAAACAAGTTATAATATTTAAATCACTTAACTTTTTAGATTTGCAAAACAAGGTTCCCTAGATCTTCAATCGAATTACTTCCTTCAACTAGGTTTTTTTTTCCCTTCTCTGTAGAAATCTGCATCTTCCTTATTTTCCTCAAAGACTTTTTAAAGTGTTGATAAAAATCTAACAGAAAGAGGAAGTTAAGAGAAATAAATGTTGTGCAGATGGTATGTATGAAAGCATTGTGAATAAAAGCTGGTCATAGTTAGCCCTCAGATTTTAGCTCTGAGATGTTTTAAGAGTGTGTTCTCAGCCCTTCGAGTGCCATGAAATTAATAAGGCCATTTATTAGGCAATCATAAGACCATTCAGTGATAGTTTGACTCAGAAGCTGATCTTTAGGGCTGTTAGCTTCTACCAAAGATGCATCTTTTTCTTATGTGGTTTAAAATGGACTCTCCCTGGGCCATATCCTCCAAGTTCAACTTTTCTTCTCATTTTCCATTCTGGGGTGTGTATGTGTTCCTATTTGTTCCTTCCTTTTATTGCAAAATTTGTATTTGGTTTTCTTTGGATCTTAACCTTTTATTTCTCTTCCACTGGCAAGCACTTTTAATTTTTTTTTAATTAAAAAAAATTTTATTTACTTCAAAAAGATTTTATTTATTTATTTATTTATTTATTTATTTATTTATTTATTCATTTGGGGGAGAGAGAGAGTGCACACATGTGTGCAAGGGGCAGAGGAGAGGGAGAGAATCCTTTTTTTTTCCTTTTATTTTTTATTATGTTATGTTAATCACCATACATTACATCATTAGTTTTTGATGTAGTGTTCCATGATTCATTGTTTGCATATAACACCCAGTGCTCCATTCAGTACGTGCCCTCTTTAATACCCATCACCAGGCTAACCCATCTGCCCACCCCCCTCCCCTCTAGAACCCTCAGTTTGTTTCCTGGAGTCCACAGTCTCTCATGGTTTGTCTCCCCCTCCAATTGAGAGGGAGAGAATCCTTAAGCAGACTCCCCGTTGAGCAAGGATCCAGATGCCAGGCTCAATCTCACAACCCATGAGATCATGACCTGAGCTGAAATCAAGGTTTGGACTCTCAACCCAACTGACTGAGCCACGCAGGTGCCCCTGGCAAGCACTATTTAGAAAGTCTTCTCAAAGTCTATCCAGCTGTCGCCATGTTCTCCTTATTTTGTTCTATCACTTCTCTCCCTCTTATTTCCTCCTCCCTCTCCCCTCTGTGACTTTGTGAAAGGTCCTGCCAGTGAAAGGCTCCTCACATGTCCTTCCTCCTCTACAAGCTAAGTGGCTACTTTAGAACCATTTCCCCCTTCCACACTGACTACCTTCTTTCCAGAGCCATTCTCTCCCACAACTTCTCTTGCTGAGATTCTCCCACTGCCCCTGTCTTCTTACCCTCAACTATCTCCCTTCTCAGTGGCAGAAGTACAGTCCCTTGCTCTTTGCCTCTGCTTTGCCCCTCCTGGGATTCTTACATGAAGTAGGTCTTCTATATGGGGAGCCACGCCTTTCCAGAGAAACTGTTATAAATGAGGGTATGACATTCCCTACCAAAAGCTCATCATCCCAAAAGGTATAGCTATTTCTTGCTTTTAAAATGAAGATTCAACAATTTTATTGCAAATTTTAGTTAAGGGGAAAATGATAAAGTTAATCCCTACCATGGGAATTTGGAACCCCAAGGGACCTCAAGCATTATTTATTTAAGCCAGGGGTTTGCAGATTTTTTTTTTTTAATGTCAAATCTCCTTTTTGATCAGAGAAAATCTTATAGAGTGAACCAGTATCAACTCAGATTAAAATGGAACTGCTTTGGTTAGGTCTTCTGTGCCTTTTCTACACCTCCCACCCAACTCCTTAAGGCCCTGGGGAGTTTAGCCCATTCTGGCAACTTAAGATGAGAAAACTAAGTCTCAAAGTCAAGGAGCTAAATTAGAGGACCTAAGGACTCCACAGTCTTCCTTTCCAAATGAGTGGAAATGTAGACACACACTGACTTTAATTAGAGTGTTGCAAAGTTTGCTAATGAATATGGGAAGTAAATAAACTAAGGCTCAGTATATCTAAAATGTGACCTATTTAAAAGAAATATGCTAGCAACAAGAAGCATATTTAATTAATAAAAAATGTGTTTGCTTTTTTGGTCTTTAAGAGGAATCCTGGGTTAACTGGTTCTTTTCTTTTAAGTTTTATATCTTTATTTTATTATTATTTTTAAGATTTTATTTATTTATTTGACAGAGAGAGACACAACGAGAGAGGGAACACAAGCAGTGGAAGTGGGAGAGGGAGAAGCAGACCCCCTCGCAGAGCAGGGAACCCGATGCGGGACTCGATCCCGGGACCCTGAGATCATGACCTGAGCCGAAGACAGATGCTTAATGACTGAGCCATCCAGGCGCCCCAAGATTTATGTCTTTATTTTAGAGAGAGAAAGAGAGCTCGTGTGGATACATGAGCAGGGATAGGGGCAGAGGGAGAGGGAGAGAGAGAATCCCAAGTGGACTGCTCACTGAGCACAGAGCCCAACATGAGGCTGATCTCATGACCCTGAGATCATGACCTGAGCTGAATTCAAGAGTTCGACACTCAACCGACTGAGCCACCCAGGCGCCTCTTTGGATTAACTTTTAAGACTCATCTGTTTAACAAACATCCAGAAAAATTTGGATTGATTGTTCTTTTTCCACTTAATAAGTTCTCCCTAATGAGAAAAGGTTTCAGAACAATTCTATCCACCATACTTTGAGGAAAGCAATTATAGCCTCTACGTAGTTAAAATTGTCATTGAGAAAATTTATTGTGAGTGTTTGGAGAGGAGGAGCCTCTTCAATCTCCTCCTTCTCTTTCTGCTTTTCCTCCACCCAAAAGTGAGAATAGAAATCAGACAAAGACCTTCCAGTCATGGAGGAGGAAAAGGTGGGGTCACAACATCCCTTTAATGGAGATGGTTACAATAGAGATGGTGCCTAGCTAGGACCTGACTGTTTTCTTGAACATCAGTTGGGAAAATCTTTTCTTCCCCCCCTCTGAGTTGTGAAACATTTATTCATTCATTCAAACAATATTGAACACCTATTATACAAGCATTGTGCCAGGCTGAAAATATAAGACCACAGAAAGACCTGACTTGCATCCTGCCCTGTTATAGAGAAGTAAATTTACCGGGAAGTAGCACATATCATTAAAGATAGTTAGTGGGAGATAATACAGTGTTATGGACTACACATTTGTGTGCCCCCCAAATTCATATGTTGAAACCTTAACCCTCAATAGGATGGTATTAGGAGGTGGGGCTTTTGGGAGATAATTGGGTCATGAAGGCAGAGCCCATGTGAGGATTAGTGCCTTTATAAAGAGATAAAGGGACCAGAACTCAATCTCTTTCTGCCATGTGAAGATACAGCGAGAAGGTAGATGTCTACAAGCTGGGGAGTGGGACCAGACTTGGGAAGTCACCAGCATGGGATATGTTTGTGCCCTGATCTCAGACTTCCCAGCCTCCAGAACTGTGAACAATCAATGGTTGTTGTCTAAGCCACCCAGTCGGTGGCATTCTGGTACGGCAGCCCAGAATGACTGAGACACAGACAAAGTCAGAATTCAGATCATCTGAATCACAGGCAATCGTGTACTTGTACTTGCCTCTCTGTTGCTCCATCAGGGAATAGAGGAGGTTCTTTCCTTTCATGAGGCTCATCTGGCCAAATTGTAGAGAGCAAACCAAAGAGGATGCTCAGAGATAGAAGTATGGCCTCTCAGGAACATCTTACAGCATTTGAATAAACCAGATCCTGGGCTACCAATACAAGCATTTGGTGGGGATGGCATGCAAGTTATTTTAGATGTCTCTGTACTCCCAACATGCTAGCTAATGATGATCTATTATTTCGGGGCTTTAGATAAGATGTTACAGCAAAGCAAAACAAAACAAAATAAAGCAAAAAGGAAAGGAAGAAAAAAAGCAGTCTTTTTAAAACTCCTTTCATGTGAAATTGAATGGGTTCCTGGCTGAAAACAGCTTTTAGGGAGAGAATCAGTCAACATGCTTAGCAATGGCCTGTGTAAAATAAAATATGTAGTTGTTTTTACAGAGCTCTTAACTAAGCCTTGGAAACTGGAAAGTCATTTAATATGCTCTCCGGGAGAGGGGATTCTGGGGTGCTAAGAGTAGGGTATTACAATTTCCTCAACAAAGAAAAAAAATGTGCACGTAACACCTGTGAGGCAGAGTGGAAGTCACTTACTGGGGTCATAAAACTGTACGTTATAGTCAGATTGTTTACCTTAAGGTAACTGTCAGTTCTGATGCGCCTCCTCGAAGCCAATATTCTTTTGTGGGTTGCAGCTATGACTCAGGGCGCTCATTCCAGCCCTGATCTGTAACTGGAACAGCAGTTTCTTCTTTTCAGCAGCAAGCTCATGTGCTCATCCAGAGCCCAAGGGAGATGTGGACGTAGTTATCCAGAGTGCCAAGAATAAGGGGGTGATGGGGACTCCAATGTTTATAGAACCACTTGTATTCAACTTTGATTGTTCTACATATTTTTAGGTGTTGGGGAGAATTCTGCTGATAAGCTCCCAGATAACCATATGTAGTAAACACACAATAAATGTGTTCCTGGGTGTGTGGGGGGAATCACTTAAAATGAAACAACATGGAGTGTATATGGCAGAGCTTAGGGGAGGGGTTGGAGTTTGAATCATATTTTTAAACCCACGAAGGAAGCTTGCTCTATAGAGGAATTAACTGTATTTTTGTAGAGTAAATACGTCAATATTCGTCTTTTAATATATTTTTTGTCTAAGTCCTGGTCATTGTATGTTGTCACAGGCACACTTTAAGTGAGGGAAAAATATAGAATACCTTCATATTTGTAAACAGGCTGTGGTAGATTGAAAACATTTACTTTAAAATTCTTGAAACAAACTCAGATTTTCTTTTAAAAGTGGGGCTGGGAAGGAGAAGGGGGCAGGCAGTTGGATGCAGGCCTTGCTCTCAGTGGGGTTGGGCTGGCACTCTGGAGAAGCTTCCAGAGTCAGGTGGGGTGGTCTTCATGAGATGAGATATCCAAGTCAGTGGAATTACTCATTAAAATTATGGGAAAATGCCAAAGTAGCAACCACAGAGACATTCTCTCCGTGGTGGGAATCTCTTCCCCTTTATTCAGGGGATTGAGCCTGTTGGATGTGCACCCCACACTTGTATTGTCCAGAAGCGCCACTATAACATTTTCTTCCCTAGACGATGAGGTCCTGGTAGGCAGGAGCTGGGCTTTGTGCTTCTTCTGTTGGCCTCCTTGGAGCCCAGGCTGTCTATCAGGCAAGTAATATAGAATCCTTTTTAAGAAAAAGGCCCTGGCACCAAATGCCTTGGTTGAACTGTGTAACTTTGAGTAAGTTGCTTAATTTCTCTGTGCCTCAGTTTCCTCATCAGTGAAATGGGGATAGTAATAATATGAAATAGGTTAATATATCCAAAGTGCTTAGGACAGTGTCATAAAACAGTGATAACTGCCAAATAAATGTTAGGCATTATTTTCGGTCAGACTGAGGTTCTAGGCATTCAGGTCTTCCCTTATTCGGGTCTAGCATATGGACATCTAGAATGTAGTGTTGTGTATGTATTCCCTGCTTTGTTCCAAAAATAATTTCTGATGGCATTTATGTCCTGGCTTACAAGATACATTTCCGTAAGACATCTATAATCATCTAGAGTTGGAAGACACATCCCATGATTCATCCCAATGTACCCAAGTCACTTGGCCCAAACCAACTCATCCTTTTGTTCTCCAAAAAGTCTAAGTATCTAGAAGGCAGTGCCTGCACAGCTGAACACTTTCATGAAGTGGTGTTACTGAGGGTTTTCATACTATATAATTATAGACAGAAATGCCCTCTGGCGCAGGTCATTCAGAGAAAATTCCGTGGCATGGAAACATAAAACCCTATTTATTTTCCAAGGATGAAGGTCTTCTAAAAAATCTCCTTGTCCAATATATTCTTTTTCCTTTTTAGAAGAAATTCTCTTGGCTGGTTTAGGTAACTTGGTTTATAGAAAATGGAGGCTATTTATTTTGCCCTAAAATGGCTCCTTCCTTCTATGGATCCCAAGATGATCTCATGCCAGAGGAAGTGGGGCTCTTAGACCTGGATTTTGTCAGAGGTAGGGCAAGACAATGGGAGTGTCCTCAACCTAAGAAGGAGGAACCAACATGAACAATAGGACTAATTTGAGTTTTAAAATTTTTATCAATAAGTCAACCAATCTTGATATCTTACTATATCGGTAAGACCCTATGATAAAAGCTGGAAGTTATGGGCCGTGTCCTCAAGGAACATAAATTTAGCATAAATGCTCTTTTAAAGTAATTGCAAAGTGAAGGTTGTGGCAGGGCCCCATGATTTGTGCTGTCAAGGTCCCATTGCAATCTCTGTGTGAAAGCCTAGGTTGATGCAGAGAGGTGACAGACCTTCAGTCAAAACATGGAGCAGACTGTATTGCACAAGCAAATGTGTTATCATATTTGGAATGCAACTGGCTTGGGCTTGAGCTATCAAATGTCTGAGTTCTCTGGTCCAAATAGCTTGGGTGGGATGGCTTTGATTCAAAAGGCACTTTTGCTGATTTTAATTAGGTAGAAACACAATTGAAGACGAGTTATTCACTTCTTGTTAACCAAGGAAGATGGCCCGAAGCGCCACTCAGTCCCCAAGAATTTCTCAAGTGCTCTTTTCTGGCTGTGAAAACGGTCTTTCACATCCAGGAAAAATATGGAAGGCTTATTTCGGGAAAACTATGCCTAGAAACTGTCAACTTTAGATCACTATAAAATGTATAGATATGAAAACAAATGGTCTTAATATGATGATATGCATTTTCTCTTTGGTATGTACACGTATAGATCTGTGTGTAATCAGGGGACCTCCACCTCCAAACCAGCCCTTCATTAGACTGTCATGAAGGATAAAGCCTAGAAGGGGTAGGGAAAAGAGGGGGTCAGAGGGGGGTGGGAAGGCAAAGGAAGGGAGGGCAGGGAAGGTGTGTGTATGCTCATGCACACCAAATTGGAGTATTACCTCTTGGCTATTCTCACTCCTTCCCTGGGTCTCACAACTTTTCCATGAGCATGAGTCATTTCTAGTTTCCCCAACACCTTATATCCTGGAGTGAGAAAGGGGCAGCTGATAGCAACATGAGCTAAGGCTCTGCTGGTTGCTGCCCTGTCCTGACATCTAGCAAAAACTCAAGGAAGAATATATGATGGGGGAGCCCAAAGGGGAGAAGGGGAGATGGAACAAGAGGGATAGACATGGACATTTGTTTGTGCATTTATCCATTTATTTAACTCAAGTTCCGGATCAAGCACTGTGTTAGTCTCTGGTAATCCAGAATCATTTTACCTATTTATGCGTTCATTTATTCAACAAATATTTGTTTCATGACCAGTACGTGTCTGATACTCTTTTAGGCACTAGAGTTCAGTGATGAACAAAACAGGAGGCACAACTCTTACGGAGTTTGCCCAACAGAGCCTAGGGTGGAAGACAGACAGCAAACAGGCTTGACACTCAGGAGAGGCACCTATCTTACCTTGAAGGTTAGGAGTAGCTTTTGGGATGAAACTAAACTAAGACCTAATGGATGAGAGCATTACCAGATGAGACCATCTTTCAGCTACGTCTTCAAACTGGCCAGTAGACCCTAATGCATTTCTTCTGGAGCCTTGCATATCATTGATTTTTTCGTAGTGTAGGACATTTGGGGACTTCTTAGACCAGGATAATGCAGTTTTATTTCCATTCTTTTTGCAGTTTGATAATAATATTGTCACATTCTTTCTAAAAATAAAATCTCTGGTATGTACACAGATGTAGGACATTATTCTTTTTGAAATTTGGGAAGAATTTTGGAAGCAGTGGACCAGAGAATGTAGAGAAGATTCGAGCCACTTTATGAACTGTGATAATCATTCTTCATTAAATTGCTTCCAGGGCCCAGATGCTGTTGGGGAGGTGGGGATAGAGGAACATTTATGCACCACAGGTGGGTGTAAAACTTGGCATGGCCCCTCTGGAGAACAACCTGGCAGTAGTAGGTCAAATTAAGCCATTCCATTCCTGAGTAGTTGTCCCAGATAAAATTTCCCAACTGTCAATAAGGAGAAAAGTGCGAGGATGTTCATTACAGTGCTGTTTGTGGTCGAAGGTAGGTCGAGGCAGTCACCACTCAGGAGACGTGTGTTGAATATATGTCACGAAATGCTAGGTAGCTGGTAGAAGCAACAGGCAAGGTATTAAGCATCAGAGGCTGAGTGACAATTTATAAGAAATATTATGAGATGTATAATATAATACCACTCACATAAATTAAGACATGTATAGAAAAGTAGCTTATGAATCTTAAAAGTGCATATACAAACAAGAGGATTTGTATTAACTATTACAGTTATTTCCCAGTGTGAGTAGGGAAAAAGAAGGGAATGGAAGCAAAGGGAGAATGAAGGAACAAACGTACCAAGTGAGTAGCCTTCCTTGGACCAGTGTAGATGATGTGCCATGAACTGCAGTGTGATTAAGTGATATTTCTAAGATTAAGTAACATCCCTAGAAAAAGAAGAACAAAAAGAAGGAAGGAAGGGAGGGAGGGGACAGAGAAATGAAAGAGAGTGTGGGGAGGTAGAGTAAGGTAGGAAGGGTGAAAGGAAGGAAGGAAGACAGAACCATGCTGTAACCTCCCTTCACTTGCTGTCCTGGGATGGAAGCTCCCTCCATGATTCCCACCAGCCTGCAGAGCTGGGCAGGAGAGGAAAGCTAAAACTCACCAACTTGAGGAGGTGGTTACTATTTACAAGACAGAACAGGAAGCTTGGGGTTTAGTAACGCCTAACAGGGTAAAGAAGAAACTTGGGTGAATAAGGAGGTCTGGGTACTGACGTTGGGGAGCAGGCGGTGTCTTGGAGAAGACATAGGTGAAGAAGGGGAAAGGGATCCTTGTGGGGTCCATCTGCCCATTCCTCCTGGAGACGAGCCTGGCCTGGTGAAAAGGGCAGCCACCTGACCGCAAGTCCGGGTGAACGATCCCACTTTTCTGGTCCTCATACTGTCCCAGGACTAGCTCAACAGAGCCAAGCCACCCCAACCCCTAAGGAGTGTTTCTAGGCAGCTGGAGGGGCATCCATGGGAGGGAGGAGAGCCCCTCAAGCCCAGTGTCACGTGAAAGTGACACCCGAGGGTTACCCTGGGCCCTGAAGAGGGTAAGAGCACACAGCTACTTAATTAGCAACATCAAATTCATCAGGATCAGTCCTATGTCAAGGTCATATTACTTAACATTTTATAGGAAATCATAGAATCACTGAAGGGTGCTTAGCGGCCACTTCTGATATTTTCTAGCTGAGAAAGCTGAGGATGAAATAGGTTCAAAAGCCCCAACTTCTGCCTTCCTATAATAGCACTTCCTAGGTTTGAAAGTGGAATATTCTTATTATGGAAGTCAGTGGGGTGGGGCGGGGGGAGCAGGGATTCCAATCTGAAGAGAGTGAGCAATAGGGAAAGGAAAATGCCTTTGCTTCCAAGATTCTGTTTTGAGATAATTATTTGTATTACTTTAAAAAGGGCAGAGACTAAAAATACTTGACATATCAGCATGGTCAATCTTAAATTGATTATTTTTCAGGGTTTTCCATACAACACCGAGAATGAATTATATTTCCATCCCTGAAAACATCTAACAGAAGAAATTCAGACCTTACATATCATATAATGAAAAAGAACCTGAGCATGGCATTTGCTCATTTTTCCTGCAGAAGGAGAAAAAAACCTTTCCTGAGAAATATGCCTTGAGATCTTTGAATTTCGACATCTGTTGGGCAGCTCATTTTCATAATTGTGAAAGTTGTTTTGTTCCTTGGCTCGTTCATCCCACCTCTCTCTCTGCTCTTTTACTTCCACAGGAGTGGAATAATTAGCTCCTAAAAGAGCTAACAAAATACGTTCTATCCTACCTGTTTTACTTTCCTATTTATGGATTCATTCCTTCCTCTCCTAGCAAGCTCAGTAAAACATTTGTTTTTAATAAGAAAAATAGTTGTTTAAATCAGTTTAACTTTTTTTTTTTTTAACCAAACCTTGCAAATTCATTTCTGGCATTTGTTTCTAGTTGAGTCTGTGTAGTTATTATCGTCTCAGGTTAATAGCCTTTTAATTAGCAATTATTAATATAAAATGCAATATTTATCCTCTCATCCAAGAAAAGAGAAAGAAAAACTCATATATTTTATTAGTAATTTTTGGCCCTCTGCCATTTGGTAGCTAAAATAAATAAATAAATGTATATGTTACAGTAAACACACATTTGTTACATTACATTCTGGAGTATACCATCTGTATTTGTCTGTGTACTCAAGAAAATTATATATTGTTCACCTGGGTAGCAATTTGTGTCCTGGCAGATCTTTATTTGCTCTCGGGGGAACCCATTTAATATAATTACATTTAATTGATATTTGTGGTGGTGGATTAAGGAAAAAGGAACCGTCATTTAATATGGTTGGATTTTATGAGTCTTGTGTTTCTTGGCTTGGTTTTCAAAATACAGGGAACCACATTTTTTAAAGCTAGGTACTTGGATAAATTCAGTCCTTTATTAAAATAGTACCCCAAAGGGGTAGAGTTCAAAACGAGCTAACATCCTTCTGCTAAAAACGAGGAAGAAAGAATTAAATCTTTATCCTCCCAAATATTCTTTTATAATTGTGTTGTCTAAAGGTTTATATGATTAAAATATTTTGCCTGCGATTTAGCTGATACTTTGGCTCATTTCCAACCCCATAGAAAAGGAACAGTTAGGTGTTGGAAGAGTTAGCACACTGACTTTTCTACCTTTCTCCCACTCTCAGCTGTGAATTTGGTTTTCTTCTTATGTCAAATGCAGTAGAACTTTCCTTTCTCTGTTTGCTGTCAATGTACAACAGATGATTTATTTAACTGATGGCTCTAAGCAGCCTTCAGGGCTGCTATATATGTCAAACCTGGCAAAATGGTATCTCAGGATTGTATTGCTGTTTAACTCATAAGGTTGTTTATTGATTTTTAACTCCCTTTTAAATATAAGCGCTCCTAGTGAGCAATGCAGCCACCAGTTAAATAAACAATTTAGTTATGTATAAAAAGGTAATTAAGGCTAGTTAATGTTGACACATGATAGTTGCCACGACTTTAAGATATACTCAGAGCTGAAGACAGAATCAGGTTAGGTCAGCAGCTGGAAAGATTAGCATATTTATGTCTAAGCATATTAATTTTACATGTAATGGGAAAAATAATTATTAAATGAGACTCCATGAGACACAAATGATTTTTCTGACTTTGAAGAAAAAAAATGTCCTATATAAATGATAAGGCCACATATAAGTGGCAAGTTTCCAGGTAAAGACAGAATACTTCACATAAAGTGAGCTAGTAATTTCCCTAGGTCTGTTCTTCTGTAAGAGCACTGACTCATTATCAGGGTCATTTCCCTAAAAGGAACACCCAGTTGATCTCTCTCTTTGTTTCTCCCTCTGTACCCACAAAAATGCATAAGTGAAAGAGTCTTATCTAACATCTCAAAGGCAATGATGGAAATTCTCTTTGTTTCTCCCTCTGTACCCACAGAAATGCGTGAGAGAATCCTAACATCTCAAAGGCAATGATGGGAAACCATCCATCATTCTGGTCCTACAATTCTATTTGCCAAAAAGAGAACAGAACAAGAGTTCACAGGCTGAGTAATTCTAACCCTGGTGGTTGAGGGACAGCATCAGGCCTCCTACATATGGAGAAGGGTGCTGGGAGCTAGGGGATGTGGGTTTCTGACTCTTGACTACTCTGGACTTCTGGCTCCATCTTTGTAGAAGGAGGGGATGGACAGAGGATTCCTACCAGCCCTTCCAGCACTAAGTTTACTTGGGATCTTATTCTTTTACCTCTTTATTTGCCATGAATGCAGATCCCTTGTTCTAACACAGTTTCTACATATAAACTAATAATTATCGTATTTCTGAGAGAAGACTTCTAGAACAATTCCTTATTAGTTCTTGTTCTTGGGGGACAGACAGAATTTCCCCAGCTGAGGTCTATAAAACCTCGCATCATTAAATACTAAATTATCCAACTATTCCCCACCACCCACCACCTATTTTCCCAGATGAAGAAACTGAGGCACGGAGAGGTCAAATGACTTGCTCAAAGTCTCACAGTTGTTAGGAACTAGTCCCACTGTCCCAGGCAAGAGGCTTTCTGCCAACCAGCTGTGCCATAACTACTCAATTACTCAATATTGGACAATTCCACTGGGCAAACCAGTAATCCTGAAAGCTGAATAATAAATTGACTCCTGACATTGTTTTTGAGTTGTTGGATGTTCAAGCTCTTTTGAGC
Organism: Mirounga leonina; assembly: GCF_011800145.1. NCBI lineage: Eukaryota > Metazoa > Chordata > Mammalia > Carnivora > Phocidae > Mirounga > Mirounga leonina. The sequence goes on along the minus strand of NW_023270454.1, from coordinate 31,822,113 downwards.
ATTTTTGTGGGTTGAGAGAGGGAACAAGGAGGGAGGGGGTGGAGAGAGACAGAGGAATAGACAGAGAAATTTGTTTCCGCTGGAGAAGGTGGGAGATTTTCCTTCCTTGGGTAGAAATAACCTTGTCTTTAGGGACATGAGAATATATTTCCTGTTGCCCCCCTCCCCCTCCTTTCCAGGGCTACTTCCTTCTCTAAGAAATCAACAACCAGAAGATTAGGGCAATGTCAAACTGTTACTTAAAATTCCCAGGTGGGAAGACTTGGTCCCGCAACTTTAGTGTGAGGTAGGTTTCCGTAAGAAATTCCTGGGCTGCCATTTCATTTTGCATTAAACCGTCAGGATGCTGGCTTGAGATGACAGCACATAACACATCCAAATAATTTTTCTGTCAAGTCTGTTCAGAGAAAAAGCAGGGCTGAACTACAGGAAAGTGAGTTTGAGAAAGATGGAGTTCTTTCTGATGAATGGAATGGGAACCAGAGCGCTTGTTGATGCTCTCCCTGTTTTTAATTTAAGGTTCTGAAACCATGGCTCTTCACTCTGGAGACTGACACATGTCCAGGCTTGAAATTATCTTGTTTAACATAAATAAGGGTGAAAGAGTGACAAGGGTGTATCCAGTAAAGGTATCAAAAGCCAACGTGCTCATAGGCAAGAGAGAAAAATCACCCGAACATGGATTAGCTTCTGTTCTCCTCACCCTCAATAACCTGAGTTGGGATCACCTGAACTGAAGCATTAAAAGGGCACAACTAGAGATAGAAATAATGCTAGAATAATTCTGAGGATCACTGAAAGTTCTTTCCCTGGTTGAAAAAATTGGACAGATCCTGACAGTTCATCCACCAAAAATGGAAATCACAATAGCATTCTGATCATGGAGCATTTTTGGAGGGCTAAATATATTTAGGTGGAACATGTGGAATTTGAAGCCCTTCTGCCTTTTTAGGGGTCGTGTGATCTTGGAGGAGTTATCATTGTGAAAATGGTAATTATTTGTGGCATGCTTTCCATGTGTCAGAAACTGGGCTACACTGTTTGTGTATATTATATAATTTAATCCTCAAAATAGCCCCAAGAAGTAAGTATTATTAACCCCTATATCATAGATGTGTAACCTGAGGCCCAAGTTCACCTGCCTATGAAATGACAGATTAAGATTTGAACCCAAGTTCATCTGATGTCAAGACTGATGCTCTTAACTACCACTACTCTCTATGTAAAAGAAGTTCTTTGTAAAATGCTGGCTATTATATAAGTTAGTGATTCTTGTGACTCAATTACAGTCATCTTGTAAGGTAACTTCAGTTACTTTAAGTAGTGTCCTCAGGCTACAAGCACCATTTATTTGGCAACAAGCAATTTTTGATGATAATAGCTACCATCTATTGAGTGCTTATGCTGTGCTGGGCCCTGCTCTAAGCACCCGAGATGTTCTGATGCCTCTAATCCCCACAATACCTTTGTGAAGTAGGTGCTATTATTATCCCCATTTCACAGATGTGCAAACCAGGACACTGAGATCTTTAGTAATTTGCCCCAAGTCTCACTGCTGATAAGTGGCAGAACTGGGATTTAAACCCAGGCAGGTTGGGGTGGAACCAAAGGGTATGACGTCATCCCGTTTGAAGTGTGGGTCTAAACACCGGATGAGTGAATTCACAAAATGAAGTCTTGCTTATCTGCCTGGGGAACCAGAGCGCTTGTTGATGCTGCAGGCTGATGAGTGGGAGTTCTTCTATAGAGATTTGTCCAGGACATCTAACCACGGGGACTGTTGTTCCCCAACCCCCTACCCCGATAGTCTCCTGATGGTTCCCCAACCTTCATTAATCAGCAGATCCTTACAAAAAAAACCCTGAGTCAAGAATTAATAGGCAGCCCCACCTGTTAATCCTCCTGACTGTTTCGGACTGCGTTCCCTGCCTGGTCATGGCCTTGACACACTGGAGGCTTGTAGTATGAGGGACAAGACAGAAGGGAGACCATGAGGAGGTAAACCCAGTTCATAAGACCTGTGGTCGGTTTCCACCAAACAACTTTCTGGAGAATCTCTGCTCTGATCTCCATAATGTCCTTGGAACTTTATGGCACAAGGTAGGATCCCCCAAACCCTAGAAACAGTCATGTTACATAATAGTCAGTGCTCTTAATTATAAATGAGAGAAGTTGCCTGTTTTAAGCTATCTTGTGCCCCAAATGGACTTCTTAGAGGGCTACTGAGTAGTTCACAGAATGGTAGGAAGGCCAGCAAAACCAACTCAGAAATAGAGGAGGAAGCAAGAAGGGGTGCACGGAGAAATGGCCTGCTCGTGTGCTGCAGTCACCGCCAGTGGGGACCCCGCCCTGTGGCCAGGGCCGGACCCGGAGGCCACCGCCCCACCGGAACTCTGCAGTTGCCCTTGTGTGTTGTGTCACTTGCTACAGATTCAAAGTCAGGTCGCCATAAGCAATTGGCGTAAGTTCAAATCCTATAGAGTAGAAGTGGCCAGAGGTTAGGAAGAGCAAAGACTGGCCTTTTCAGCCCCCAATTCAGGGGTTGGGCAGTCGAAAAAGCATTCCAACTCTCCACCACACAATTACCGGTCTATCCATTGGGAACCGAATTTGCCGCATGTAATCCTGAGTAAACTCTGTTGGATCAGTATCTCCGTTTTACAACTGTGGAAACTGGAATTAGAGGAGGTTAGTATCAAACCATTTCCTCCAATATCTAACGTCAGGATCACCTTTAGCAAGTGACTTCTCACCTTGAGGCGCACTGGCTTAGGCAAGAGGAGCCGTGCTTGTATTCACGGATTGCTCAGATGGAACCTCATCTCTTCTCTCGGTAGAGCTAAGAACCAAACTGTCTCCCGTAAAGCACTCCAGCATCTTTACCATTCTGGCAGGAGCAGAGCCTGAGGTGTCTAAAAGGGAAGGCGGGTAATGTGAAGTGTAGTCTATAAAATGCACAATTGATTTCTATAGATTCATTTGCATCTGGTATGCACACAGCTGTTAAATATATTCCCAGAGAACAGAAACATTATCCATTTCCATAATTTTTGAATTATAGAAATATTTAGTAAAACTGAAAATACAGCAAGCTTTTTTTATAGGCTGTTAGAGTGATTGAAAGGCCCTGACAACTTCTCAGAGCTCAGAGTCATGGGAAACATCTGTGCCGATCTCCTTGCGGGAGCAAAGATGTGAGAACATCGTGGGGACTGGAGGGAGCTGCTTTCTGTGAGATTTCAGAAAGCTCTGAGGCCAGGCAAGAAGCACAGAGACCAAGTGGGAAGACTTTCCGCTTAAGCCAGATCACCGGCAGGCCCTGGTGTGGTGCAGGCAGTCCTGACATGGACATTCTAGTCAAAGCCTGCCTGAGCGGCCGACCTGACAGAGGCCCGCACAGCGTCTTCCCTGAATGGGACCAGAGTGGGGAGGTTACCAGCATTCACATCTCAGGAATGTGACTCTTTTTTTTCAGCAAGCTTTCTGTGCTGTGTCACATTTATGAAAACTTACACATTACACATTTTCCTAATTTGTTTTCTTTGTAAAAAGAAAGGCAAAAGGACAAAGAGAGAGACCACGTGGTCCAGTCAGAAGCCAGAAGACATGTTGGAGAGCTGGCCCACCACTGACTAGCTGGGTTGATCTTGGGCATATAGTTACGTAATTCTTCTGGGTCTTAGATCCTTGCCTATCGCACAAGATTAAGTGAGATAAATTTAAAAAAAAAATGCCCTGTGGGCGCCTGGGTGGCTCAGTTGGTTAAGCGACTGCCTTCGGCTCAGGTCATGATCCTGGAGTCCCGGGATCGAGTCCCGCATCGGGCTCCCTGCTCAGTGGGGAGTCTGCTTCTCCCTCTGACCCTCCCCCCTCTTGTGTGCTCTCTGTCTCTCTCATTCTCTCTGTCTCAAATAAATAAATAAAATCTTAAAAAAAAATGCCCTGTGTAATTTAAAGGAATATTCAGTGGTGAGGTGTCATTCATAAATGGAAGTGTGCCTAATCCCAACTGTGCTATAATTTGAAACACATTTCTTCTAAAATTCAAGTTAAGTACTCAATAATAAACATGCACAAAGCACACAATAGATCAATGTATCAATTCCCAAGCCCCAAAACGGTAGGAAAATATGCGGCAGTTCTCATAAAGATGATGGGAAGAACTACATCTAATTTTATTCCTCTTAAAGCCCAAATAAAACAATAGTGAAAGGATTTGCTAAAGGCATAAACACCTGAAGAAGGGACAACAGCCCTTATGACAACAACCCAACTTATGAGGTTGGAAAGCAGTTGAATGAGTGGTAAGGAATTTTTTTAAAAAGTGAGTAATAGTAGGTAACAAGGGAACCCACAAAACCCCTGCTTCAGAGTCCTCCAGAGCCTTAGGAACTGACAGCTCCTGGTACCCCTGGAAGCAAGGGTGAGATGCATCTAAGATAAGGAGGATTGGTGGAAGATCTATTTGAATAGCAATTGGCCCCCAAGTCTCTTCTCCCATTGCACTCAGCCTGGACACTGCCCTCTTACCCCACCTAAGAATGGAGATCCCCGAGGAGGGAAGACAGAAGGTATCTGGCACGATGGAGGATTAAGTGAATCTATGTGTGCTGGAGAGCAAGGACCCAGCCCTCTTCCTCCAACAGGCTCTCAGAATTTACTGGGCAGCCAGATCCTGGCCACTTTGCAGGAGTTAGGATAAGTGTTTTATCCAGAGTCTAACCAGCCCAAGACATAAAACTTAAAGATACAGACTTGGGAGGTTCTTAATAAATGACCCAGCCATATTCGTTTAACCACTATATACTGAAGATCTATTATGTGCCAGACACTTTTCTAAGCCCAAAGATTCAGCAGAGAAAAAAAAAATAAGAAAGGAATCCTTGCCTTCATAAAGCCCAAATTTGAGAGAATTGAAAGAGACAATAAAAAAAAAAAGTAAATGAGGGGCGCCTGGGTGGCTCAGTCGTTAAGCGTCTGCTTTCAGCTCAGGTCATGATCCCAGGGTCCTGGGATCGAGCCCCGCATCAGGCTCCTTGCTCAGCCGGGAGCCTGCTTCTCCCTCTCCCACTCCCCCTGTTTGTGTTCCCTCTCTAGCTCTCTCTCTCTCTGTCAAATAAAATAAAATCTTTTAAAAGAATTAAAAAATTTTATTTAAAAAAAAGTAAATGAGTAAAATATATAGTATGTTAGATGATGCTAATTACCATGGAGAAAAATAAATTAGGGAAAGGGGACAGCAAATGTCTGGAGATGACTATAAACAACACAGTCAGAGGAGGGCTCATTGAGGAGGGGACGACCAAGTAAAGGACTGGAGTTGCAGAGGGAGTGGGCCTGGGACTTCACAGGGGAAGGGCTGCCCAGGACCATGGATGGTTCTGGTGTCTGGCATGGTGTCAGAAGGGTCAGAGGCCAGGGTGGCAGGAGAGCCCTGAGTGTGAGGTCAAGGAAGTCAAGGAAGTCAGAGGGGCCAAGGGCTCATGGTCGGCTGAATAATGGCCTCCAAAGATATCCACATCCTAGTCCCCAGAACTTGATGTTACCTTATGTGGCAAAGGGGCTTTGCAGATGTGATGAAGCTAAGGATCTTGAGATGGGGAGATTATTCTAGAATTATCCAGGTGGACCCAATATAGTCACAAGGATCCTTCTAAATGAAAGAGGGAGGCAGGAGAGTCAGAGTCAAAGAAGGAGTTGGGAAGATGAAAGCAGAGCTGGCAAGAGGAGTGATGTCAGGAAGAGGCCAAGAGCCAAGGAATGCAGGCAGCTTCTAGAAGCTGGAGAAAGCAAGGAAACAGATTCTCCCTTAGAGCCTCCAGAAGGAATGCAGCCCTGCTGACACCTTGATTTTATGAGTTCTGAACTCCAGAGCTGTAAAACAAGAAATCTGTGTTGTTTTAAGCCACTAAGTTTGTGGTAATTTGGTACAGAAGCCAAAGGAAACTAGTACAGGAGGGAGGGGAGAAGATCCAGCGTAGTCTTTTATTTCATAAAGTAAGAACTTTAAAAAACAAATTGACCTTATTTTTAAGGCAAGTAGAAAAAGAATGCCCGTCATCAAACTCTTCCGAAGGGTAATTTATTGCCTTGGATATGATACCCTTAAAATATTAGTTAGTACAAAGAAATTTAAAGCTCTTGAGTAATGTTTTCACATATTTTCTCTATAATGCACAAGAATCTGTTCTCCCCATGAGCATCAGCCAAATATGACTGGAAAATTTCAGTTGCTTATCCTTCCAATGTTTTCTCTTATGCTCGCATTTCTTGGAGCTGATCAGGATGGCAGGTGCTTCTGCTCAGAGGGATTTTTATGGTACTCAATGGAGATCACTAAAGCCCAGGGCTATATACACCTACTGAAGAGGGTACACCAGAGGTTTGTGGAGAGGGTGAGTGGAAGGGAGTCGTGGCTGGGAGGGCTTCTGGAGATGCCCACCTAGGGAGAGAGATTACTGCAGACTGAACAAGAGAGAGCTGTGAGAGAGACCCCCCCCCCACCAAGAGTGCAATCTCCTCCGTGAAAGTACCTCAGGAGAAAGCAAGACCTTCGAAAACAGTGATTTATAAGAAATAAAAGATCAGTGTGTCTTTTTACAACCAGCCCAACACTGCTGGCCTTGCTTTAGGTGACTTCCAGGAAACAAACAGCTGTCGCATTTTTGGCCCTGTGATGGAGATGAAGTGAGATCACCTCCGCGTTGGTAGGAGATGGAGGCCAGTGTGTTGACCTGAAGGCAGCAGCTGGTATGGAAGCAGGGAGAAGAGCGTCTTCCTAGGGACAAGGAAGGGGATGGGTGTGGGGTGTAGCGCTTGTGGGCAGTGCTTTGGAGCCAAAGGATACTGGTAGAGAGGGACACTGGATTCCGTTAGAGGATGCTGAGGGGACCCTCATTGGCCCGTGGAGTAGACTTGGCGGAAGAAGTTCTCAAAAGTCACTGGAGCGGTAATGCCCAACAGACAGAAGAGGACTGGATCTCACCAGCTGTTTCCTGGAGAGGTAGGTAGCAATGGCTTAAGGTCCACACCTTTTGCCCCTATTCCAGGCTCCATGTAAGCTTTTGGGAATCTCATAGCCTGCTAGGGAGGGGGGGCTTGTAACACCTGCAACAACTCTGGCTCTTGTAGTGGATGCTTCCAGGCAGTTGTAACTTTGTGTGGTTTCATGAGAGCAGGGCTGGGCAGCTGAGTCCCTTCCCCGCCTCTGCCACCAACCACCTGGATGACATTGGTTGGGTCCTTGCTTCTAAGGGCCTCATTTCCCCACCTCTGTCAGTGGAGGGACTGAGACATAAGCCTTCTTAATTGTCAATTTGAGCTGAGTGGAAAACTACTGTTGTATCCCTTCACTCCTAAGCAACCCCAGCCTAAAGCAAAACCAAGTCAAACCACCAAATAGCAACAACTTCACAATCTGAAAAAAGAAAAGATAAAATGGTTAAAAGTTTCAGAGTCATCCTAAAGGCACCATAAAATATAGGAAGGAAAAAAATCATGTAAGGACAGTTTAGAAAAAATGAGAATCTATCAAATAAAATTGTCACCACGTCTCATAAAATCTGGTGAATTTTATTACTTCCGATGCTCCACAAGTATCCAAAGTGACTGTGGAGCCCAAGTAAGCTATTTTAACGGATCCTTTCAAGTGGGGTATGGAAAAAAATATCTTTCAAGTGGCAAAATCCAAAGTGCATAGTTTGGAAAAACAATTGGCCTCAAGTCGAAAATGTGATCCTCTTTGTAGAGCCTCTGCTTCTGGCTTGTAGAATTCCCTCGCTCTCAATCCCGTTGGCCATTGCTCCAAGCTGCCTGCAGACCGTGGTCGCACACAGCCCACTTGAGCTGCTAGCATTTCAGGTGCTCTGGGTGTTAGAAAAGCTGTGGCGGTTCCAATATTGCCGATAAGAGATTTGAAGCTTATATCAAGAGTTCCAGAAATGGAGAGCTGTGTGAGTATTATGTGAAGCACAGGGAAGAAATATGCCTTTTAATTTTTTTTTCACCAAAGGTTGATGCTAAAACCATGTATATGGTGGACTCTGAATTGCTCTTTTCTAAGCTGATTCCTTCAAGACTCTCACAAGGACTTAACCAGGGTCACCATCACCTGTGTCACCATGGGTTGATGTCTGCCTCTTGTAGCAGGGACCTGGGGTTATCTGGTCCATTGCCTCTGGGTCCTGCTCTGGACTCCCTTTCTAGTCTTGCTGCCCCCATGTGGCTGCTTGCTGGTCACCCTTCAGTGAGCTCCAGGACCCACGGCCTGCTCAGGTGCCAGGCTGAGCTGTGACCATATCCAGTGAAGAGCTTGCCGGCACTCAAGTCCTTTGCATTTTAGTGGTGCTCTTTGTTAGATTGCTACTTTCTTGATTCTGGATTTTGAGAAGGTGGGACAGTCTACAAATGAGAAAAGCCTTATTGCTCTGGGATTTTATCTTAGAAGAGGGCATTTAGTTAATTGTGAAGCAGCTCATTCTCCGTGGCTGCTCACTCAGATAAGAAACCCAGAGCCTAATCTTTGCTCCCATTATAGACTCCTTGATTACTCTAACCATATTTTATTCATTTGTGATTGATTCATTTAATTAGCCAAGAAACTCAGTAATCAAGATAAATATTTTAGTACATTATTTCTGAAAAAAAATGAAAATTAATGCCAACAACTCATAATATCAACATTTTAAATTAAGGTGGGATCAGTATTACTGTCCTTCCTCTTGCCTTTGGCTCCAATATGGCCTGGCACAGCATTGTTACTCATCTTATCTGTGCGGGGTTTTTTTACATCACTTCTGACACCGAATGTGTGGTTTTGTCCTCTGACACCAAATGCTTGTCATTTTCACATACCAATTCTCCAATTCTCCAACACCAATTGGGTGTCTGACAATTCAATTCCACTCCATTCCATTCCATTCCACTCCATTCCATTCCATTCCAT